>NC_056739.1:827097664-827115164 GCF_019279795.1 Protopterus annectens
CATAACTCACCAGCATTTAAACAATCCCCCAGATTCATTAATCTTCTGTGCAGGACTAGCTTAGTCCTGCACGGAAGTACCCATTTACGAGCAGGATGGGAGAGCGCCATGCATATTAACAAGGCTTGCTGCCCGAGCTCCTAGGCTTACACGGAGCGTGTACGAGTGCAGGGGGCGTATCTGAGAACAGAGTTCTCAGAATAAACACGCCCCTGCAATGTAGAACAGCAGAAGGTGTTAAGAAATGAGTGAGATCGTTCATAGGTGTCTGCATATCCCAACCAACAGTCCCCCATGTGTACAGCAACAACAGTACATATAAATTAAAAGAAGAAACGCTTTTATTTATTTTTTAAAATCCGAGTGCAGCTAACCGTAGGTGTGCGGGTGTGCCCATTGCTTAGCTACGGCTATAGAAGCTTAAAAAGCTGAAGAGGATAACAATGAAGATATATGGAAACAAAATAGCACAGCAATAGTGCAATGAGCAGAGCATTTGCCTATTGAGCAAGCATTCCCGGTTCGAGTCCCACTGCAGTACATTCCATTTTCCCTTCAAATCACTCTATGATAAATATTTTTTGGGGCACAACCTAATAAATAACATACATTTGTTAACTGCAGTACTGCATTTAATGCAGATGTGAGATGTCAGTGTCATAATGTTGCAAAGTCCACAGATAATCACATGTGCCCCACAAAGTATCACAGATACAAATGGAAGGTAAACTGTTTAATGAATGGTAACCCCATAGATTTTCCAAACCACCCACCACCCCAAGAACCATTACACTATTACTGTCTAAAATATAGCACTAGTAAGCAGTAGTAAGAAGTAGTAAGCATATTTAAGCACTAGTAAGCAGGTTTAAGCCCATTTGTGCAAGGGTAAGTAATGCGCACACAGGTTAAGAAAGATTGAAGCTATCTGTAAGCATATGTAACCGGAGTATAGCATTACTTACCCTCGCACAAACCAGCGCAAACCCGCTTACAATTGCTTAAAAGTGCCTTAGTCACTCTGTATCCAACAGCTCTTGCCCTGCCCAGCAACAAAATAATCAGCACTTCTAAGTTGCAAACCCTGGACCTTGCAAACTATAGACAAAGTGATGTATCACTAAGCCATGGCAGAGAAACATACATCTGATGTTATCACAAACATATCATCCAGCACAGTCATTCAACAGTATAGGAAATGTATGTAATTATGTAGATGTATATGTGTGTGTGTGTGTACAAATATATATATACATATATATATATATATATATATATATATATATATATATATATATATATATATATATATACACACACACACATATATATATATATATATATATATATATATATATATATATATATACCGCTGCTTCTCAATCTCCTGGCAGGATGCTACCTGTGGGAGAAACAGTGTAGATCAGCTAAGTCTAATCTTGACACAAAAACAGTTCCGTCCCTACTGGGATGAACCAAAAATTGTGAGCCAATCCGATGTTTACTCATGTCTGGAAAGATGAACAAGGCAAGGCTCATACGTATGTGTACTAAACAGATGAAGAGCCTGAAGAACCTTGGGTCGAGACAGTATACTGAATGAGTACAGAGATGTGGAGAGAGAGCAATGTGTGGAAGCGTGGTATGGCTGGGCTAGCAACCAGAGAATGGATGGTTGCTGTGTACATGGAGCTTGGCGGGGTGGGGGAAGGAACCATGGGTATGAAATTATGGAAGATATATGCAAATGAAGCAGCACAGCAATAGTGTAGTGGGAAGAGCATCCGTCTAATGAGCTGGCAATCCCAGTTCGAGTCCCACTGCAGCACAGTCTATTTTACATGGCAAAGCACATTATAACCAATCTTTTTGATGCAAAACTCACTAAATAACACATATGTATGAACTAGAGTACTGCAGGACATGCACATGTGAAGTGTAAGTGTCATAATGAAGAAGGCACTAGTAAGCAGGTTTAAGCACAAATAAGCAGTAATAAGCATATGTAAGCACTAGTAAGCGTGTTTAAGTGCATTTGTGCGGGGGTAAGCATTGCCTACACAGAGTAAGCAAAGTCGAAGCTGAGCGTAAGAAATTGTAACCGGAAGTAAGTACTGCTTAGCTACGCGCAAACCTGCGCAAACCCGTTTACAACTGCTTTAAAGTGCCTTAACCACTCTGTAGTCAATGGCCCGTGTTCTGCCCAGCAACAAAATAAACAGCCTCTGCAAAGTTCAAACCCAGGATCCTGCACATGACAAAGTGATTTACCACTAAGCCATGCCAGATATAAATAAAGCTGATGTTTTCAGAAACATATCATCCAGTCAAGGCATCATGCAACAGTACAGATAATGTATACCAACATCTAAATGTATGTGTGGGTAAATATATTTATATCTAAACAGATACAATATATCTACATATGTAGCTATATATATATATATATATATATATATATATATATATTTCTAAAAATATGTACATATATATTGATATATATGAACATATACACATGCAAATCCCTACATTGACACATATATATGTCTGCACCTATATGTCTACATATACACAACAAGTTACATATGTGTACACAGATATATATCTATGTAGGTATATACGAACATAGTTATATATATATGAGCAGATATATATATATATATATATATATATATATATATATATATATATATACATATATATATATATATATATATATATATATATATATATATACATATATATATATATATATATATATATATATATATATATATATATATATATATATATATATATATATACATATAGGTATATATGGCCATACATCTGTATATAGCAATAGCAGATTAACAAAAACACATATGTCCATATGCACTGTTAATAGGGGTGAGAGGCCCCACACACTATACATCTTGTACAAATAGGCATCCCACTTCCACAGCTAAACATGTCCACCCTGCAATACACTACCAAGTGCTGCAGATCCCATAACCAGGACCTGACACGACATGGGCACAAGATGTTAACAGTACTACATCCAACCTGTATGATGTCAGGCTGGTATTGGTAACATATCATGCAGTACAGTCTGCCTCCCATAGGAAATGTAAAATGTGGAAGCCATTAACATCCTCAGGATACAGATACACAGACACAGATATGCAGAAACAGATATACACACACACACACACACACACACACACATATATATATATATATATATATATATATATAGATATACATCTAAACTTAACCGCACATAAAAAATGAACGAAGAGAAAACATTTTAACTGAGAAATGAACTTTGTGACAATAACAGCATTCAAAAAATAGTAAATCACACCAACAACTCTTGTAGTACTTCAGCACTTTTGTCTTATTTATTATCAAGACTTCTTCTGAAAGACATGTTTCATAACTCTTATGTCAGGGCTGTAGTGTCTGCATTTGCCCACACAGGTGGGTATTGTATCCCCCATCCAGTCACCTGGGTGACTATTGTATGTGGCTAATGCTGTGCATCGCTTGCCATGTATCTTTTCCTTAGTCCATGACATGAACGGTGTCTGGGATGTGCACACCTCCCACATGCATGTACAGTGACATGTGGAACTGTACCTGTGGTGTCTGGCCATGTTTTGAACACATGATTATCTTCAAATGTACCAGTCTTGCCCACCTGTGGTGGAAACTGGTAATGGGCAGCAATTTTACACTGCACCTACATTGATAGCATGCTAACCACATTCTCTGGTGTCAGTGGCATCTGTCAATATAGGGCATGTTGTCAGGCATGGTATGTCCTTTGTGGGTCACATGTGATGACACCACAGGTGTTGCAGGTGTCCATTGGAGAACATGGGAAAAGTGCACTGTCTGCATATACCTGCATATTGGACAGATGAACAGGGTACCACACCCTCTGTAGCCCACAGCTATCTCCCCATAGTTACTATCAGTGGCCAATATGCAGTGTACTACCAACATATAGCTGTTGCTTAGGCATGTGTGTGTGTGTGTTTATGAGACATGGGTTGAAAGTGTGCTCTGGGTAATACTGGGGTTGCTAACTGTGATTGCCTGGCCTTGATGTCACATGCTATTTCACATCTGTTATCCCTGTATGGTGGACATTGTGATAAGTAGTAGGGCCACCATATAAGAAATATGCAAAACCGACTCCACAGTGACCACAGACTCACAACCACCTCCACACAGGATGCAAATCACAAACACACACACACACACACACACACACACACACACACACACACACACACACACACACACACACACACACCTGTCATGTCTGGAAGTAGAACCCCTACTTAACTAATTTATTACATTACAGCACTACGCAGTTATAGTACATGCCATGGAGATTACTGGAGTACTCCTTCCCCAAAGGTCTATATCACATTGGATGACATCAGCAGGATTGCCAAAGTAGGCAATTCAAATTGTAGTGACTGTGACTAGCCTAAAATGCATTGCTCCCTGCACAGACAGTGACACACAAACACAAAACATCCATGACCAACATGTGTAGGTATAGAACCACTAACAGAGGACTATATCACACAACAGCATGGAGCTGTTATAGGAAGCACCACAGGGATTACTAGCAAGCTCGTTCCCCAAAGGTGTATACACAATAAATGACATCAGCAGGATTGCCAAAGTAGGCCATTTGAAATGTACTGCGTGTGACTAGCCTAAAATGCATTGCTTCCTACACAGTGACACACGCACAAAACATCCACAACTGGCATGGGTGGGTACAGAACCCTTAACACTAGTCTATATCACACTGCAGCATAGAGCTGTTATGAGACGCACCACAGGGATTACTGTAGAACACCTTACCCAAAGGTATATACACAATGAGGGACATCAGCAGGATTGGCAAAGTAGGCCATTTGAAATGTACTGCGTGTGACTAGCCTAAGATGCATTGCTCCCTACACAGACAGTGACACACACACAAAACACCCACAACCAAAATCGGTGGGTATAGAACCCCTAACAGACGTCTATATCACTCTACATCATAAAGCTGCTCTGGTACACACCACAGGGATTACTGGTGACCTCTTTCCCCAAAGGTGTATACACAATGAATGACATCAGCAGGATTGCCAAAGTAGGCCATTTGAAATGTACTGCGTGTGACTAGCCTAAAATGCATTGCTCCCTACACAGACAGTGACACACACACAAAACATCCACAACCACATGGGTGGGTATAGAACCCCTAATAGAGATCTATATCACACTACAGCATGAAGCTGTTATAGGATGCACCATGGGGATTACTGAAGAATGCCTTCCCCAAAGGTGTATTTCACAATGAATGACATCAGCAGGATTGCCAAAGTAGGCCATTTGAAATGTACTGGAGTGTGACTAGCCTATAATGCATTGCTCCATACACAGACATTGAAACACACACAAAACATCTAGAACTGCCATGGGTGGGGATGGAACCCTACCACAGTTCTAAATCACACTACAGCAGTTAAGGCACATGCTACAGAGATTACTGGATTGCAACCTTCCTAGAGGTGTATTTCTAGGTGGATGACATCAGCAGCCTCGCCAAAGTTGAGTATATGAATTGTAAGGAGTGTGAGTACCCTACTAAGCATTGCTCTCTACACAGACATGGTCAGACAGACTCACACACTTGCCATTTTTGGGATTAGAACATCTACCTAATTCCTTTATCACACTACAGCAGTACACAGTTACAGGACGTGCTACAGAGATTACAGGGCTGCAATCTTCCGAGAGGTGTATTTCTAGGTGATTGACATCAGCAGCCTTGCCAAAGTTGAGTATATGAATTGTAAGGAGTGTGAGTACCCTAAAAAGCATTGTTTTCTACATGCACACGGTCAGACAGACACACACTTGCCATGTTTGGGATTAGAACATCTACCTAACTATTTTATCACACTACAGCAGTACGCAGTTACAGGACACGCTATGGAGATTATTAGGCTACAGCTTTCCCAGAGGTGCATTTCTAGGTGAGTGACATCAGCAGCCTTGCCAAAGTTGAGTATATGAATTGTAAGGAGTGTGAGTACCCTAAAAAGCATTGCTTTCTATACAGACAGGGTCAGACAGACACACACACACACTTCCCATGTCTGTGATTAAAACACCTACCTAACTACTTTATCACATTACAGCAGTACGCAGTTATAGGATGCGCTACGGAGATTACTGGGCTACTACCTTCCCAGAGGTGTATTTCTAGGTGGGTGACATCAGCAGCCTTGCCAAAGTTGTGTATATGAATTGTAAGGAGTGTGAGTACCCTAAAAAGCATTGCTTTCTACATACACAGGGTCAGACAGACACACACTTGCCATGTCTGGGATTAGAACAATTACCTAACTATTTTATCACACTGCAGCAGTACACAGTTACAGAACACACTATGCAGATTACTAGGCTACAGCTTTCCCAGAGGTGTATTTCTAGATGAGTGACATCAGCAGCCTTGCCAAAGTTGAGTATATGAATTGTAAGGAGTGTGAGTACCCTAAAAAGCATTGCTCTCTACACAGACAGGGTCAGAGAGACACACACACACACTTGCCATGTCTGGGATTAGAACACCTACCTAACTACTTTAGCGTACTACAGCAGTACACAGCTATAGGGCACACTATGGAGATTACTGGGCTACAGCTTTCTCAGAGGTGTATTTCTAGGTGGGTGAAATCAGTAGCCTTGCCACAGTTAAGTATATGAATTGTAGTGAGTGTGAGTACCCTAAAAAGGATTGATCTATGCAGTCAGACATGCACACAAACACACAGTTGCCAAGTCTGGGGTTAGAACTCCTACCTAACTAGTTTATCACACTACAGCAATATGCAGTTATGGGATGTGCCACAGAGATTACTAGGCTACAAGTCTCCCAAAGGTGTATTTCACATTGGATGACCTCAGAAGGCTTGTCATAGTAGGGGTATGGGGAGGGCAGTGTGTGCGCATGGGCCATAACCCATTCATCTAGGGGTTGACATGCCATATGCGGGCACACACGGGGTCATATTTCACAGGTACGTGTATACAGCTGCTAGATGACTACTTCCTTGTACAGTCATGTTGCACAGCTGGCATGTGCACCACATAGTCTGTAATGCTGACAGATACTGCTGGCTAGTATCTGCAGTGAGTGACATCTGAACCTCATGTGTTTGAGGTCCTTTGGCTGTGTGCTGGGTGGGACAGGCCTGGATGGCTCCTTGTCACAGTCACCCTTTTCCACACATCTATGTACGTCTATCTTTGGCTTATTATAGTGTGTTGTCCTGACATATATGTCTATATTCCTATCCACTGTGTGTGTGCAAGGCATGTGTGGTGCATACTGATGAGTGTCTGCACTAACAACTGCAACTGCCAGATATGTCTGGTTCACTGGTGTTTGCAGACATGGCCTTCGTGTGTGCATGCCCAGTATGACCTTTCAGTATGTTGTTGACTGACATTGCCTTCATTTCTCTAAGTGTGTGAGCTTGCCCACTATGGCTGTCTGTATTGAATGTGTGGATTGTGTCCAGGTAGTTTGTGCTGCAGTGCTGACCTTTGTGTTGTACACCAATGGGTAGCATGCTGTCTCTGCAGGGTATCCATCGATCATTTGGCTTAGACTGTTACTACATTTCTGCATAGTAGGGGGGGCACACCTGACTGTTCCTACATTTTTACACAGGAGTGGGGGGGGCACATGACTGTTATTACATTACTATGTAGGATGGGGGCACACCTTATTATTACTACATTTCTACACGCGATTGGGGGGGCACACCGGATTGCTATTACATTATGTAGGATGGGGGCACAACTGACTATTTCTACATTTCTACACAGGATTGGGGGGGCACACCTAACTGTTATTACATTACTATGTAGAATGGGGGCACACCTGTCTATTTCTACATTTCTACACAGGGTTAGGGGGGCACACCTGACTGTTATTACATTACTATGTAGGATGTGGGGGGCACCCGTGATGCTTGTACACATTTGCTATGACTGTACTGGTATGTCAGGTACTCCATTTCATTCTGTATTGCTAACTATCATGCTGACTAGAGGCATATTAGTGTACTACAGATTGTGGCTTTGGTTGCCCTACATATTATTGTCTGACTTCCTACCCTTCAGAACTAACATCGCACTGCCTGCCCTGCTGTGGTCCATCTGTGTAGGCCTGGGGGGGAGGTTAACCATAGCTATTATTAGGGGCCATGGCTCAGGCTCTGTTTGGGTTTGTCTACACCTGTCCTGCTGGCTGAGACTGTTGTTGGGTATGTGAACCGTCCTGACTGGCATGTATGGGTCATATGGACACACATGTCGCTCAGCACATTTCCTGCAGTGGGTTTTGTCACCCTGTGTAGTACTAGCTACTATGGTAACTCCAGTATGTTACAGATGTCATGGTGCCACCATGGGTGTCTACTGTCTGCTGCCATAGCATTCACTCACCCAATTCCCTTGCATGCTCACATCCATACCATAGCTACAGGTAATGACACATTCTACTCCATTCAGCAATTGGTAGGTTGATTGACTTACCTTGAGGGTGTGCCAGACTTGCGGATGGTGCTGGAGGGCTGCCTATGTTGGATGCACATAGTACACTCCCTATACATGGTTGACCACAGGTAGTGTCTTGTTTGGCATCCTTTTTTACTGTATGTGCGAGTCAGAGAGAGGTGTCATTCACTGGGTCCCTACTGTGTCAGTGCATGTGCTATACGTTGCCTCTTTGCCAAGGCCAGGGCATACTGGGCAGGCCTCCTTCTGCCTACTGGGGCAGGCTCAGGTTGTTCCTCCTCTGAGTCACTCTATGCCTGTGCAGGCTTTGGCGTTGGTGGGGAGTTGTGTGGCCCTGCCGCATGCTGTTCCTGCTGCAGCTGATTCCGCAGAATCATATTGTGTAGCATAGCACGTACCATAACAATTTGGGTACACTGTAGCTGGTGAATACTGCAAGGCTCCACCAGATGTGTCCAGACACTGGAACCATGAATTGAGCATCCCAAACACACGCTCTATTATATGTCTGGCCTGTGCGTGTGCCTCATTATGGCATTGTTGTTCAGGTGTGTGTGCATTTCTGATGGGTGTCATAAGCCATGGCTCCAGTGTGTACCCAGCATCCCCCACTAGGTGACCATAGGGGATGTCCCCATTGGCAAATCTCTGGTACAGATGTGTCAAATGCCATATATGGGAATCGTCATAGCTTCCAGGGCAGCCAGCACACACATTCATTATAATGCCCTGGGCATCACATATGACCTGGCAGTTGATGGAGGGGATGGCCCCATGGTTGAGATAGGCCCTACCCTGCTCACCAGGTAGTGCTTTGATGTGTATGCAGTCTATAGCACCCACTACCCCAGAGTATTCTACTATTTGATGGAAGAGACGCATATTCCTGGTCAACACCTCACGGGTGCTGAGGAAATATATGTGCTCACTGGCATGTGCTGACATGGCATCCAGGAACTGGTGGAATACTCTGGATGCTGATGCCTGTGAGATCCCCATGATATCCCCAGTTGTGCTTTGGGAGGTACCTGTGGCTAGTATACCTAGGCCTACACATACCTTGGTATCCACTGGGATGGGTTCCCCTCGGTCAGTTTGGTGTGTCAGGTGAGGCTGGCACAGCTCAACAATTTGCTGTAGGAGGTCTCTGTCCACCCTATAGCACTCCACTATCTGCAGCTCATGTTGCCCTTGGTAGATTACCCTGGGTTTGTACACTCTTATCCAGCTCCTCACTGTGGGTTGTTCTGCAGCATTCACATCCTCACCACCCTCACATGTAGTTCTATGTTGCCTGCTGCAGCCCTTCTCATTTTGTAGGTTTGTTTTTAAAATTTCCCTGCTTGTATACACCGATGGTGTAGAGTGTGGGAAAGGCTAGAGGGGAAGGTGTTTGCTTAGTTTATAATAGTGTTCTGTGCTGTGCTGGTCTGCTGGCTGTGTAATTGGCTGATTCTAATACATTTCACCTGCCAGCTAAGCTAGTTCTCCTTGATTACCTTCCTACTGCTATTTTCCCTTCCCATTGCCTCCCTGTTTAAGCCCGTGTGTGCACCTCATAAACAGAGTGCTCAAATGTGTATACTGCTGCTATTTCCTGGTTTAACTTTTTTTTCTTTCTCTAAGCATGGTGCGCACACTCGCTTAGGCTTTGTAAAGAGTGCTAGGCAGGTTTAGACACCCCCCCTAGCTTAGCTGTGCTAAGGTAGGAACTAACCCGAGCCACAGGGCTCCAATCCACTTACAGTATGCCTGAGACACACACCCATGATGTAACCTACCTCCTAGGCTTGCACCAAGCTATTCCTACTCATACACTGTTGGGACCTGCCTCACATGCTGGAGAAAACTGGGATTCACTATCCTTCCCCTCATTTGCATAGGCTTGCCTGCTAATGCATAGTTACATGTCTCACACTGAGCCTCCCCCCTTAACAACCACTACTCACTGGCTAGGTTTTCGTCTGTCTGCCATTGACTTGCATGGCAGAATACTGACTTTAGTTAGAATGCTTATTTTAGGTTTATTTTATTATTTTCTCCCCGATCCCGTTTGCGTGCCACTGCCCTACGCTTAAACAGCCAAGATCAGCTAAAAAAAAAATAAAAGTTTTTTTTTTTATTTTTTTTTTTTTGTTTGCAATGCCAATGGTCTTATACTTGGCCATTGGCATGCTCACTACTTGGTATGCAGCCTTTATTCTGAGCTGTCATAGCTTTGTTTTGGATTTTGCAGAAATGTACTCGGTTACTAACCGAGTACATTTCAGCAGATAGCATTAGTCTTGCATGGACTGTTGCAAGCTTCCTGCAAAATTACATCATTTGCATGTATTTCACCTGCAAATGGGGGGATTTGCATACCAGGGCTTAGTCCGTGCAAGATTAGTGCAGGAGTGCTCATGCATGCCCCTGCAGGCTGTTCCTGGATCGCACGGCAGACATTGCCTGCTTGAGCTCCGTGCCAAGCTTTTGAGAATCTGGGGAAATATATTGATGGAAATTCTTTCATTAGCTTTTCTGAAGTAAATATGATTATACATCTGATTATAAAGCAACATTTCATCAATCAGGTCAAGAAGGTCAAGAAACAAACACGGAAAATTTTCTCATTTATCAAATTGTTTAAACAAATGTGCCTTCATATATTAGCCCTTATTTATATATGCTAGTTATGACAATTCCACTAATTTTGGTGTTTGTTCCTTCCTTAATAACTCTCCAAAAACATTTCTATTCATTTTGACATTCTAAATATCAAAAAAAAAAAATGCATAGCAAAGGACAATAAACCACATAGTAGTTCCATTCTAAACGTTCATGAAATTGGACTCTACCATAAATCATTATTACTGCCTATTTCCACTAAAAACATATATGTGCTCCTGATGAAACAAATATATGTGAGCTACCAAGTTGTGACAATCCACAAAATACCTAGTGTAAACTTGGTTGTATCCACTGTAAAAGAGCAATCTTTTATCGGGCTGTACCATTACCCATCAGCTATTATTAAGTTATAATGGTGTTTAATGAAAAGTAGTAACTTCATGATCATTCCCATTCTGCATTATATACCACACACAAAATATTAGTGATCATCTTGTTCAAAATACATACATATAAATGCGTTGGAGATTCCATCTACCATAAAATACTAGAACTGGACTTAGAACTCCGCTGAAAACCAACATCCTTCTCTCCTGGATTATACCATCTTTCAAAACATGTCTTCTAACTTAAGCAATTTAGACTGAAGTTTCTAAAACTACTTAACTTGCCAGTCCAATGTTACACTTTATTCATTCGATGTTTTTTTTTTTAAATTGTAATAAATTATACATCTTCTAAGTCTTATAAATAAATATTTTATGATGTCAATAAGTGTAATGTTCCTAGGGGATTTCTGATATATGGTATGCTCCCATGTCTAAACATACCATTGTTCTGCATTCATTCATTTTTTACAAGATTTTATGTCAGAAGGATGTGTTATGATTGACTTCAATTTATACTCATTCAAAGAATGTACTAAAATCCCATCAACTGCTTATAATCCAGCTATGGTATGAGATTGTAGTAGACATATACCTTATGTTTCATTGAAAAAATAATAAATATCATAAAGCCTTTTTGTACATCTATTTGGTATAATTTGTTTTTCACACTAATAAATGTAATACATTATATACTGTCCTAACAAATGATGTGGTTTCATAGCTGTCAAAGTGACCAACTTTTATAACATAAATTCTTTTATACTAATTATTGTATAGCTGCAAAATATTACATATATGATCAACGTAGACATCTTTACAGTCAGACAAATCCATAATGCCCAATCTAGTGCTTAGGCATGTAGGACCACTTTGAAGCTGGTACATAATAAGCTTTACCAACATAAAGCAAGATTTCATAAATCTCCCAAGCAAACTCATATTATGTACATTTTTTTCTTTCATTTTTGAGCCTGTTATAATGACGCAATACTATTGAAATAATATACTGATTAAGATACTGTTTAACTGAAGGCATGGTTCCTACCCTTATCCTTAGCGCAGTAACTTTTTAAAAAAAAATTTGCAGTTGCATAAATGAATATCATCTGAACAATCTTCAAGATTTTAATGTAGGCTTCAGGGGAACACTGCCATTGAGACCTTTTACTCCATCTGCATGAAATCTAATAATCCACTTGGTTTCACGGCTCTCTGTAACATTCTTTGTGTCACCCAAACATTGGCTATTGTATAGAATTTCTATGACCATAAATTTACATTTGTGATCTGATGTAGTATTCTGTATATGTTTACATAATGTATTTGTGCGATCCCCAATCCTAATACTACATAGGTGCTCTCTAATTCTGTCCCTTAGATGCCTATTAATTTTTCCTTCAGAAAAGGATTCACATAACGTGCATTGTGCTAAGTAAATCAAATTTATACTGTTACAGTTTGCCTCTACTTTAAACTTATATTCTTTCCTACTAATGGGATGTATAAAACTACCCATACTGTTTATATATTGGCAATATGAACATTTGCCATATGGATAAGTGTTTTTTGCCTACTTTTGTTGCCTTCTGTTGGAGTCATATTCTGGTGACATAGAATTATTTTAATAGATTTTTTGTTCTTGTATCTAGACTGAGGTCTGTTGCCTACAACCTCCTTCATTTTATCATCACTAGTTAAAATGTTCCACTGCCTCTGTATATTTTTATTTCTCTTACATTAATAGTGTAAACATACTCATCTTAACAGTTCTGCTATCTTGGATCCTTGCATTTCATTCAACCTCATATTTTTCTAAAAAATAAGACTTTGCTGTAGTTGATCTTAATGTATGAATTTTTTCCATAACTTCTGCTACCTCCATTTTATTATACCCCTAGCTACTAGGTTATCAATAAGTCTATTTCTTTGCGATATTCTCCTATATCTAGATTTAATCTAGATATTCTTGTCCCTTGGCCTTTAACTATATTAACAAAAATATGTTTTGGGTGCATACTTCTATGATGTTTCCTATGTATTCCTGTATCCAAGAGTCCATCTTTCATTTTGATGTTTACATCTAAGAAATCAATAGCTTGTGAAGATAGTTATACATCAAATTTAAGATATGAAGTAGTGTTGTGTGTATATATATATATATATATATATATATATATATATATATATATATATATATGTCAAATTCATGAAAAACTTCTGTTCCTGTCCATATCAAAAATATGTCATCGACAACACATCAATAAAAGGTATAAACTGTAATTAGGATTGTATCTCCCATATGGCCATTACCATATTGGTATAACTATTGGTACAAGCTGTGCCCATAGCTACGCTCTCTAACTGTAAATAGTATTTTTTATTAAATACAAAAACCTTATTAGTTAAAACTATATTCATGAAGGTAACTATTTTTTAATAAATGTATTATCATAGCTACTGTGTTGTTCTAAATAGCTTATGATAGCTCTAATTTCTTCATCATTGGGAATGATGGTAAATAAGGACCTTACATCGATAGTAACTAAATACATATAACCCATATCTCATTTATTACATTCAAAATAATATAGCTCTTGTAAGAATTGTTTAGTATCCTTTAATATATATCAATTTTACCCCACCTCACCCCCTAAAGGGCCCATATCTATACAGGAAGAATGCAGAGTCCCTGTAATCACATATATGCAGGTAAAATCTGCACTCTCTAAAACCAAAAACACAACATCCATGGGACCAGACAACATCCCAGGCTGTATTTTACATGAACTTCAAAACAAAATGGCTCCCCACCTAAGCACCATGTTCAATCATATTCTCACATCAGACTTTGTGCCCACTGAATGGCACACAGCAACAGTTATCCTAGTCCACAAAGGGAGAGACACCACTGATCCTGGGAACTATTGCCCAATTAGCCTGATGAGCCTGGTCTGCAAGGCCATGGAACATATCATCATGGAACTCATAAACAAAGACACTGGTAACCTCCAAACTTTGGACCCCACACAATTCAGGTTTGTGAAAGGCAGATCATGCCTTCTGATCCTGATCAACCTCTTTGAGGCAGTCACCAAAGATGTAGACGAGGGTAAGGTAGTTCACACAGCCTATCTTGACCTCACCAAGGCTTTCGACACCATCCCCCATTCTGGAATTATATCTAAACTCACTAAACTAGGTATAAACTCCTACATCACAAGATGGGTTGCCAACTGGCTCACTGACAGAACCCACACTGTAAAAGTTGCAGACTCCAAATCTGACTTCAAACCAGTGACAAGTGAAGTACCACAGGGTTCAGTCCTGGGACCTCTCCTTTTGGTATCTACTTCTCTGAAGTACAGGCTAACACAGAAGGCCTCTGGCTAATGGAGTTCGCAGATAACTGCAAACTAGGAGCCATAGTCGAGCCCCAAAATGATGTGGATATCCTACAGAAGGGCCTCACTGAGACAGATACCTGGTGTCAGAAGCATGGCCTCAAGCTCAATGCCAAAAAGTACATTGTCATCCCCTTTGGTAAAAACTCTGTACCCATGAACTACCACATAAATGGCGGTCTACTTAACGCCAAATGTGTGATAAGAGACCTTGGGACCCAGGTGGACAGTAGTCTCTCCTTTGATAATCACATCGCCACAGTAGTCAGGAAATCCTTCTATATGGCACACCTCATCACAAAAGGGTTCTCATCCAGGAAAAAGGAGGTCATTGTTCCCCTCTACTCAACACTCCTTAGACCCATTATAGAGTACAATGTCCCTTTTGGAATGTACCTCACAAGACATCTGCAGCAGCTGGAAAGGCCACAGAAGTACCTCACAAAGAGGATTACTGGCCTCAAAAAGATGCCCTACACTGATCGTCTCAAAAAACTCCAACTTTACTCTGTAGCATATCGCCTACTCTGAGGAGATCTCTGCCTATCATATAAAGCTATGTTAAACCCAGAGCTGCTGGACATGCTACACCTAAAGAAATCCCAGTCCCTCCGAGCTACATGCTCTAGAGACCTAAACCTTGTCACCACAATAAACAGGACATGCTGGAGGGATAGATTCCTGTCTCAGAGACTTCCTATACTCTGGAACAAGCTACCCATCTATGTCAAGCAAAGTTCCTCATTAGCACTCTTCAAGAAAAATCTTGATGAGTGGATGGGAAATAAGAAATACACCCCAAGGATCACTTCTGTGGCTCTGCTCGACAGGGGCACAGGAAATTAACTTTCTTGGGTGGCGTAAGCCAGGGAGCCTTGTTGGCTAGGCTTACTAAGGCCCTTGGGCCAATAGCCTAGTACCTACCTATGAACCTAGGAACCTATGATTATTATTCAATACTGGACACAAGTGCTTCTCTGTATAAATTGAGAAGGGTTTTGTAAGCCAACTTTCTCCATCTACTATAGGTCTTAATGGCAGCTTTATAGGGTTCTTGTGTATTTTAGGAACTCCTTGGATGACCAATATCGTAGAATATTCTACTTTAAAATATTCTGCTAAGTCTACAGTTAGTTCTGTCAGGGCTACCAACTCTTCTAATGTTTTCTGTATATTCTTTTGTGTTTTTCTAATATACTGCAACGTAATTGATGTATATGTGTTTACATCCATTAACCTATCTAACATAGTTTGTTCATAATAACTTGTATCCACGACCACAGTGGGTCGCCATCCATGTGAAGCAGAGTTCCTCCCTAACTCAATTCAAGTGTAACTTGGATAATTTGATAAGGAACAGGAAATTCATCCCTGTTTTGGCACCTATGTCTCTAATGGACACAGGCAACCTGTAAATGGTTCATCTCCCAGGCTCCTGCTTATAAATGTTTCATCTCCCAAACCCCCTGCTTACACTTATCAAAGGTATCAAAACTTGTCAGAGATTTGGGATGCATAGCTAGGCTTAATAAACCCTTGTGGTTTTTAGCCTAGTAAACACATATGAACCTATGAATGCTCCTGGAATAAAGTCCATTGTTGTTACTGGGTCCAGCAGTAGATGAGTGACAGAGGATGGATGATCAGGCTTAATGATGATTTCACAGCTTGGTGTAAATAGTTCGGTGAATACCACAGGATCCATACTTGCACAAGGTATCCAGCTATCAGTATAGTGGATAAATTTGCCAGGGATATAAAACAAAAACACTTCAATGGAAAAGTTGATAATGATAGTCACTCACTGTGCTCTTGATGTTTTAAAATGTCGGTTTTAATTAAATCAGCTAACTACAGATAAAAGAAAGTTCTGCTGTTAGGCCACTGGGAAGAGCTTTTGAAGATCTAGGTCTCTTAGATTTAGAACTTAGCTAACATAATGCGTAATGATCTATAACAAGCAGACAGCTGGAAGCACATCTGATTTCTTTTGGCCCAGTTCTGCCTGTGGCCAGCTAGCCTCATATCTTATTGGCTCATTCAATCACCTGGTTCACTGTATCCAAGAATACAGTGAGAGGACTATGAGAGCTAGGGATTGTTGTTGTCATCCACCGAGAATTAGAAAATATTTCTGTATGCTTAAATTGTAACACCTGCAAATGCCTGATATGCTGAATTAGTGCATTTACTTATCTTAGTACCTGCTGTGCTATGTCAGTGTAAGTGCATGCCATAGGTCTATGTTCATATCCAAGGAAAACTTCAACGAATGGCTATTCCACGAACAGTAATCCACGAACGTTGCTTTCATCAAAGAGTGCAATCATCATAAAAAGCATCAAAAGGTAATAGTTGGCCAACAACAAGGAAGTACTTCACTGTATAAGGTAAACTAAATGAAATCTTTTAAAATTTGCCCTTTTCCCCATGGTAGTGTGATCTCAGAGTTGGTAAATATATTTGGGGGTGGGGGGTGCAGCCCCCACCTTCATGGGTTACTTCCTTGTT
>NC_056739.1:827120164-827197664 GCF_019279795.1 Protopterus annectens
GAAACAGAATACATTGAGTTAAGATGAATTCTTGACCTGAGGGTTACTGTGCACCCAGGTCTGAATAATCCTGTGTCTTTAAAACCTGCTCTGAAGGGCAGAGGATTGCATCATTAATTACACCATGTGACTTACCATCTCTTAATTGTATGGCTGGTTATCTGTATATAAAAGTTCAACTGTTTTATCATGTTTTATGGTCTGAAGAAGCGGGTAAACCATTAAAGCACTCACCAGTTTGTTTCTGTGTACATTTATTACTGTTATTAAACAGTTTTTACTCAACTTCAGCCTTTCAGATGTCTGTTTTTGGAATATTATTTTGCTAAATATTTAGACAGGCTAGAGAAAGAGAAAGGGAGACATGACTAAGAATTACAGTTTGAAGCTTCTGCTATTCCCTTGCTATAGAAAGGTACCACATCTCCTGTAGGAATACCATTAAAAAAAAAAAAAAAAAAAACACTTAATAATGGAATATGAGATCTGAACATTAGTGCAGGCAATGTCCCACCTCCTTCAAAGGAGCTTTATTTTTTCATCCCCTTGGCTCATTTAATGAGCACAAGAGGTTGCTGCAGGACAGAGAAAGGGGAATCCCCACACCCACCTGCCCGTTGTAGCCTTGTGGCCTCCTTTGAACAAAAAGCAGTTTCAAACAACACTGCATCCAAACTGATAATCAAAAAAGTAGACGAGTTCCCAGAACCTTTATCACTCTAAAACTGAGACTAAAAATATCACGAAAAGGTGTTGTCTCCGAGCCCTACCTTTGTTTTCCTTTCTTTGTCTAATTTGAATTTCATGTTTAGTTTCTATCTAATTCTAAGTGCATTCTTGATTTTTTTGTCTTCTTCCATCTGATGAACCTCTGCACTTGTGCATTTCCTGTCATATTCTTTACCAGCTATGAGCTGGTTTCCAAAGGAAGGGTGATTGCTGTTTAGACCTTCGACTGTGATGGGGTCACTGCCAGAGCATTGCTGGTAGTATCCCATATCCACATAGAGTACTTGATTATGAGTGGAGGAGCTCCTACACTGACAGAGATGGAAGCTGTGACTATCAGGGCTTTTTTGGGCCAGTACATACTGGTATGGCATACCGGCACTTCTGCTGTCCTGTTTATTTAAAAAACAAAACAAAACAAAACAAAAAACAAAAAAAAAAACTTTCTTGTTTAAGAACACACTTTGCATATGGTCGCATAGATGTAGAAAACCTTCTCTATCTGTGTGATGTGCGACCGATTGTTTACATCTTCCTGGGCCACACATGTGGAATTTGAATTTCTGAAGACATTTGGAATGTAGAGCACGACTGGACAAGTGAGTGGTAGGTGGGTGTGTGTGCATTTTAAGTTTTTAAGAGGAGTGTGTGTGTGTGTGTGTGTGTGTGTGTGTGTGTGTGTGTGTGTGTGTGTGTAAGAAATATGTAGATGGGTGCGTGTGTGTTTATGTACAAGAAGTAGGTACGTCTGTGTGTGTGTGTGTGTGTGTGTGTGTGTGTGTGTGTGTGTGTATGTGTGTGTGTGAGTGTGATTGAAATGTCCAAATTTTCACAGAATGTCAAGATATTAGTCTCACATCCGTGGTCTGTTTCTCTCAAATGTACAGATTGTCACAGAATTTCCAGATTTTTGCCTTATGTTTTTGGTCTGTTCCTCATAAAAATTGTCTTTTTTTTTTTTTTTTTGAGAAATCACCAGGATGATCTAAGGATTAAAGTTACTAACTAATGGCATGCATTTGAGTTTAGTTTCAGACTTCATATCTTTTAGAAAATGCATTCTAACACAAATTCTGTTATTCTAGCAACTTTCTGAATTTATAAGAGCAATATCTAAAATGTGTCCCTAGTTTTGGGCCTTTGTCCCCCCATTATGACAGGCTTTGCCCAGACTTATTGTACTAAGAGGTTGAGAGGTATGGTGTGTGTGTGTAAGAGATAGGTAGCATAGCCCTCAACTGCCCAGGTTTTTGCAGAATGTCCAGATTTTTGACCAATATTTTTGTTTTTTCCTCATAAAAAGATTGAAGTTGCTAAATAATGACAGATATTTGAGGTTTAGACTTCATATCCTTTAGAAAAATGCATACTAACACAAATCCTGTTATTCTAGCAATTTTTCTAAGTTCATGAGAGAAATATGTATAATCTGTTCCTATTTATTTTAGACTTTGTCCAGATTTCTTGCATTAAAAGGATGAGGTGTGTATGTGAGGCAGTGAAATGCCCTAGTTAGGGTTAGCAGGTGGGTCATAATTTGCTTAGGCTCAAGCCCTGTACCTTAGCTACAGGAAACAAGATCCTGAATCCTCTACCCAAAATATGCAATTATTTTGCTTAGCAAATGCACTCTTGTATGTTTATAGTTTTAAAGCAGTGTTAATAGCACAGCAAGTAGCATGCTTTTTGTTTTGATGCAGAAGGCTGTGGGTTCTATTCCCACAGCATGTAGACGGATTGCTGATACCGTGTTGGATTTTAAGATGGTGGGGTGCTACAGTCCTGAGTATGTCCTCCTTTGGATAAGATGCCTAGCAACCATGAACCTGTTTTAGTTCACCATCCATTCCCTATTGAAATATTACCAGCTTATCATTTTTAATGTAACATAGGCAATTTATTCTTCAAGGGCAGCAGACAGTGAATTTGCAGATGAAATGCTTAAATATAAAGTTTTTTGCTAGCAGTGACCTTTCCATTAGTTACAGTCAGATCTCTTTAATGTGGAATTATTCAGATGACTTTTACTTATGCAGAGACTGTGCATATTGACTGATATTGGTGGGTTGTAATGACAGACGTTTGAGTGGCCTTTTATGGTTGAAATGTTCTGAATTGAGCAGTTTTGGCATTATTGGTTCATATGCTTTGTTTCTTTGCTTGCTGGCTATAAATTTAAAACACACTCTAACAAGTGATGTATTATACAAGGGATATAATATAATTATTTTATATTATAATTTAATACAATCAGGAAGGTGAATCAAAGAAATTTTGCATGGTCCTAAAAATGTGTGCAAGGGGGTCTATGATTTGAAAACAGCCCAAAGGTAAACAATCTGCCACTGGCCAGATGCATTTTCTTTGAATGTGGGTTTCAATGAATGTGAATTTCAAAGTCACAGAGGTTTAATGCTAAGTCTGTTTTCATTGTGAGAATGTGTTGCTTTGTTTAGCAAACGTCTATCAGTGTTTGCACTGGAAATTTTGAAATAAAAGTTTTAAATGAAATCCAAATATTTGTAATCACTGTAGAAGTAAAGCAGAAAGCAGTATGCACCTGAGAGTTTTGAACAGTATTTATGGCAACTTGGGAGAAATAGCCAAATAATGGGACACTGGAATGGCTGAGTGGGGGGGGGTTAATCCAAAAGCAACATATGTGTACCACCACCTGTTTGTTTACAAAAGAAGCACTGGTGACTATATACTACACAGTACACAGATTCTCAGCATGGTGTGGCTTCTATCCTGAGTAGAAGCTGCTGTTTAAGAATATTATACTGGGCATCTGCAGTATGGCTGGGCATGTGCAGTATGACAGTTTTGTAAGACATGCTATGCAGATAATTGCCATAATCTATTCAGTGTATAATAAGACAAGAACCAGGGATGGAACTGACCAATACCTGTTCAGCAGGTAACATAGGATGATGCAGAATGGTATTTATCCATGGCATTTAATAAGAAAGTGTAAGGCATCATTTAAAAGTCAGCTTGTACTACATAGGAAATAAAACATATAACTGTGAAATCCTTGATACCCTAGATATATACATATATGTGTGTATATATATATATATATATATATATATATATATATATATATATAAATGTATATGGGAAACCTTTAGATGACTGATCAGTGCTCCACCAACATGCATGTTATGGACTCAAACAGAAGGTCAACTCATGCTATGCCCTACTGTTAATGGCTTAGATGGACTTAACACTCCAGCAGCATTCAAGTAAAATCACATTTCCCACTTGCTGCCGAGATAAGTTTGACTGATATATTTTCAATGTGGTGTAAAATGATGCTTTTCAGAATGACAAAAGTATAAGCAATATATTTTATATACAGTGCCTCAAAAGACACATTTTAAATAAGAGGGTAAAATTATGTCTGGAGACAAAATAGATTTAGATGGTTTCTCTTTCTCCATGACTGCACCATCTCAGGGCTTGTATGTGTAAGTAATAGAAATAGTGGATATAAATACTTATTCTTTATGTCAGTATGGGTACAGTGATCAAGGAGTTGGCCCTGTAGATTGGCTGTCACTGAAGGAGTTTCAGTAAGTTCTATCAGTCAAAAATTAGTTCAATCACTTGTTCTCAGTGAATTCGCTCTTTTCAAGACTGCCATTAATGACATGGAGTAAGCCATGAATTCCAATGCAAGATAGAATTCCTCAGCCTCCATTTGCCTCTGTGTGATTCTAGGAGTGTCAGTTAACTACACAGTGGTGGTGGGATAATTCTGTAAAAAGTTCCACATGGATAATTGCTTTATTCCTTTATCCAGGTTAACAGCAAATAAATAAAACCCTGTGTGTCTTTGCATGTACATGTACATATATATACATATATATATATATATATATATATATATATATATATATATATAGATATATAAAATGAGAGGGGAGAGAGACAGAGAGTCTATGACAGATATTCATGTAACAACCTAAAACCAAAACCAACAAACCAAGGTGCAAATCATTTATTCGCAGATCTATATTTCAACAAGTTTTTCAACAAGTACCATTTTTGCCACATAGGATCTCTGGCTGAAATGGAGGCCAGGGGAAGAAGAGTTTGAAAGAAAGAAATTAGAGTTAATGCCTTTGGAGGAGGCAGGGATGCCAGCATTGGCACAGTTTGAAACCTGCATCCCAGAAGGACATGATCCTGAGATGGAGTGAGGGAAGACTTGTTGAAGTGTATAGTGAATCCCAGGCTCTGAAGAGGAGAAATGGTAAAATGAGGATTTTACAAAAGGACCTCTGGAGAAGAGGCCTGACTCAGCAAGTCATCCAAATAAGGAAAGATTTGGATCCCTTGAAGCCTGCAAAAGGCAATCACAGGGGCAAGGCATTTGGTGAATACCCTGGGGCAGTCAAAAAGCAAAGGGAAAAGCACAGAACTGAAAATGCCGGGAAGCAACAGAGAAATGCAAAAATCTCCTGAAAAGAGGATGGATCGGAATATGGAGATAAGCATCATTAAGGTCCAGAGACACCAGAAAGGCCTGAGGGAGCAAGAAAGTAAAAAGGAACTGAAGGGACAACATCAGAAAGGAAGGCACCTTCAGAAAGGTGTTCAGATGGGAGATGTCTAGAATAGGTGTCCAAGTACCTTTTCTTTTCTGGGCAATAGAAACATTCTGTAATAAAACCCTTTCCCCCTTTTGGACACAAGCACTTCTTGAATAGTACCCTGAGACTAGAGGTCCCGAAGAACCTCTGGGAAAACAGGAAGCTATTCTTGAGGAGGCTGAGGAGTGCCCATAAAAGGAGGATGGGAAATCCAGACCATGAAGTACCCTTGATGAATGATTGACAAAACCCAAGAATCCTGGATGACCCAGAGCCAAACAGGAAGAGAAAGGCAAAGAAACAGAGGAATGTGGCTGGGAATGGGTGGATAGTCAGACAGTACCAGGTTTGTCAGGAAAGGAAGGCTTAAGAAATCCTACAGTCTGAGTGGCCTCAGCAGGAGGAGTCTGTTTACTACCCTTTTTACCTTTAGAGTGAGGGCGAGACTGCCTACGAAGAAAGGCTGGCTTAGAAGGGTATTTCCATTGAAATTTAGGCACAGGAAAAACAAAAAAGACATGCTTAAGCTCCTGTAAAGCCTTCCCCTTGTCCTGAAGAGACTTAAATAAACCAGCAGCCACTTCACCAAACAAAAGTGCAATATACAGAGGAGCATCCAGTAACTTAGCCTTAATATCAGGCAAAGATTGAAGCTGAAGCCATGAATATCTCCTCAGAACAAAACCAGAAGCAGCAGCCCTTGAAGAGGCATCTGCAGCATCATAACTACATTTGATAGAATGACGACCTTACCTGAGAGGAAGTCCCAAGCAAGGAAAGAGCAGAAGGTTTACCTTCAGAGTCTGGAAGCTTCGAAAGAACCTGACAGGCCTGAGAAAGAAGAGCCAAGACATACCTAGAGATATTAATAGCTCTAAAAGCTAGGGTAGATGAAGTACAAACTTTCTTACCCAGCCTATCCATGGTCCTACTATCCTTGTCAGAAGGCAGTAACTTGGATGAAGGAAGCAACTGAGATGGCTTTTCCGAGGCTACAGACACCACAGAGGGATCAGTAGCAGGACATTTAAACAAAACGTAACAATCCTCAGGCACCCTATAAAACCTATCAGACTTCCTGGGTGCAGGGGTAGAGAATCCAGCGATTTAGAAGCAGTGGAAAAAACATCAAATAAAGCAGGCAAGACAGGAGGAATGGCTGCAAGTTTGTGTGATTTCATTTGAAGTAACTCATAGTACCTCTTATGGATATCTGAAACCTGTGCATAATCCCACTTTAAAAAGTGCATCATCCTAGAGATCATGTCCCCAAAGGAAATTATATCAGTGGAATTATCTAGAGTATGAGAGTCCTCCTCCTCAGACCCATAGTTTAAAGGAGAAGGAATCTGGGCAGAATAAGCAAGGAGAGTCATCTTCAGAATCCACTTCAGAAGAACGGAATTCTCTGGGCCTTTTAGGGGAAGAGGTGGACCAAGGAGGAGCAGGAACTGAAACCCCTTCAGGTGGCTGCAATGACAGTAAAGCATTAAATAACCCCTGAGTAAAGGCCTGCCACTCACTTTGTGACTCCCTAGGAACAGAAAAAACATGGTTAGTTTTCTGTTTCTTCTTCAAAGGGACAGCCATCCTGGAAACCTGAGAAGGCCCAGACTCAGGATGGCTTTCCACAACTGCAGTAGGACCCTCTTCCCTAAAGTGAAACTGCAGAACCCCACTAGACTCCTCAGAAACAGTCAGCCGTGGTTCCCTCTGAACACCCAAAATGGACACCTGCAAAGACTCGTCGATCATGCTGCCTGCCAGATCCTCATTGGTCTCCAACCCAGACGCAGTAGAAGAATCTGACAAAACAACTGGGTGAGCCTCTGGGTACATAATAACCTCAGGAGAAACTTCTGGCAGAGGCTGGACAGTGGAAGAATCCATTTTTATCTTATGTACCTTCTTCTTCCCAGACTGCTGACCCTTAGGGCAGGAAGTTCCATCCATAGTACCCACAGCAAGAAGCTTAAGTCACTGGTTTTCAAGGTACAAGGAAAAGGAAGGAAGCCTACTACAAAAAGTTTGGGGTCAGACACCTGACAAATTGAACAAGACGTATGGTCATGAGCAGCACCAAGACAAAAAAGACATTTATTGTGGTGGTCTTTATGGGGAATCAGTCTCCCCCACGCTGGCATTTACCCTTCTTGAATGACATTAACCCAAAACAGCACTAAACAAACAGAAAAAGTAACCAAAAATCCAACTGAGTACTTATCTGCAACTGTGTGGATTCCAGTAAACAGGAGTAAGCACAGAAAAGCTAATAAACAGAAAAACAGTAAAAAAATGGATGCATGCAACAGACCAATGGTTAAAACAGCATTTGGACTAGCAGCAAAGATGTTCTAAGGATGGTACACCTGAACATCACCTTTATGCCCTACCTTATCCAAGGAGTGTGCAGGTGACATTCAGTGTACCTTAAAGCAATGGAAAACTTTTCTAAACTGGCCGGATGGAGGGCTTCATGGCAGGGAATCTGCATTAGTAAGGAATACTGCAGTGGTGAATGTAAGGACATCAGTACTTCATTGCACTGAATGTGATTTCTTAAGAAATATACAAGTGTGTGTATGTTTTGCTGTGGTGTTAGTTATTTGTCATAAAGCAAATCAGAATCATTTATCTTTAAATAAACACTAAATTCATAATAAAATGCAAAGAAATTGCTCTTGTCCAAGTACAAATCTATTCCCTGGAGACTGCCAAAGTTGTGTGGCTATGTTTAGGAAATAAAAGGTTAACTCATAACACAGATTGTTTGAACATTTGGAAGAACATTAGTGAAAATCAACAACTGTGTGTAGCACTGGTTAGCATATTACACCATCACTGCAGCAGTGAAGTTGTTTGATTTCTCCCTTTGACTCTCCCTCCCCACCCATTAACATAAGTTATATCTTCTGCATGCCCATTTGTTTTTTCAGACACAAGACATATATAGATTGTGCGACATGGAAATGATGGAGCATCACAGCCATCATACTATGGAGAACAGAGATGCTTTGAATGACCCTACCACCCCAGTATTGGATAGCTTTGCTTATGCAGAAAATACCACACAGCTCTGAGGTTGAAAGTTCTACCCTCAGTTGTTTGACTGGCAGTACAGAAGTGACATGAGCCACCCAACACCCTCCTCCTCTGGTGAGTGAGCTGACACGGACCACTCAGTCTTACCTTTGTCAACTCTTTCCCGGGGTCTTCTGGGGACTACCATGGACAGCATCTCTACTTTGCAAAGTCGGGTTGCTATAAAGCCACTTCTTGACTTATTTTGTACATGAAAAAATGGGAAATGTTTCTAATGGTTATGCAGATGACAGAATAGAATATTTAAGAGCAACTCTGTTCCAATTCCTACATAAAATTATTGACTAAAGAATTAAAACAAGATACAATTCTCTTTCCTCTTACTTTTAGTTGTGTGTCGATTTGTATACGTGCGTGCATGTGCTCAGCAAACACAGAAATAAAGGACTTCCCTCATGAACTATATATTTTTATTCTTTCAGTCATTGCATATTTAATCATATTTACAGGTTTAATTAATAGTTAAGTCAACTGTCAAACACAGTAGCATGAGTAAAGAAATCCTGAATAAAATCAAAAAGATCATTTGCCATTATAAATGAAAAACAAGAAAAAAAAAAAAACTTTAAGTTGCAGTAGATGGGCTTTTACAAAGTTACTTGAAGGGGATAAAATCCATATACTTCCCCATTCAGAGTGTTATAACCGTATACCCCTATTTATAGTCAACACCCAAATCAATGGACTTTGGCAGGCAAGAAATGTCTTTTTCTCCAACAGCCACCCCTCAGTGGTTTCTACATCTTGCCAGGTATGCAAAACCATGATTCTGCATGCCTGGTCCACAGAAAAGATGTTGGACTATATGCTACCCCTGTGATACTATTCATTCACTTATTATTTATTTACTATTTGTTAAGTAGATAAGCTGGCCAGATGACCCCCTTCAGCCAAGACTGGAGCTTAATAAGCTAGCATAGATTATTTTAAGAATGAATTTAATTCATTAGGTCAACAGAGACTTAACATACAGAAATGCACTGGTACAATTAGTAATCATTTTAGCATTTCCAATGTCCAGAAGTAAAATATCACAGCCTCACCATCAGCCACACAGTTGTATAATCAGTGACACATCAATACTGCTCAAGGAGATCAGAGTGAAAAAGAATCACATTTGTGATTTATTGTGTTAACTGTAGTGCAGTTTGAGTTCTACAGTGTTGCATTTGTTTTAAATGAGAGTATTAACCATTATCTCAGTAGGAGCTGCATCTAAATGCAACCTGCAGATGTTCTTTTAAAGCGTCCTTATATTGCTTAATATTTTCTTGTTTTTAACATCAATGGGCAAGTGATTCCAAGTAACTGGTCCTAATCTTGAGAAGGCCATTTTACTGACCATAGCTTTAAATGGCAGGTGAGACAGATACAGACCACTGGCTTGAGATTTTCTGACTTATTAACTAAACTTGTATTGGTAGTTTTCATTTGAGTGGGGCAGTAGCTCTCATTTAATATCTTAATGATGAGAGAACTTAGCTTACATAAATCCATGCTCTGAGCAGATACACATTTAGATTTTTAAGTGACTTGCAATGATGCATCATATAGTCTTTTAAAGTGCTAAATGTACAGATTTTGTTCTCTGCTATCTGCATGCTTTGAGTAGAATGCAACACAAGAAATGAGATTTCATATTCCAGTTTAGGAATTACTGAAGTAAAATGATGTGAGCAGGCTACAGGAACACTCCAACACACACTTTATTACAGTAAAGTAAGCACTTTCATTGGAGAAAATACTCCAACTTCTTCAGACTAAAAATACATAGAACACTGCATTGTATTTAAATACAAACTGTTAAACCAAGCAGCCAATGTAAAGACTTAATTAATTATAATGTCACAAATTACATCAAGTGCTTAATTAATGGATACATTTCTATAAAACTATATAGGTTTATTTAACCTTATTTAAAATAATTTAAATAAAACCTCACAGCTAAGGTTTGAATTCTTAACATCACAGCTAGACATACTAATATGTTAGTAATATAGAAATAATCAATAACACCAGATTAAATGTTTAAAAACAAAATTGCATTGACAAAATAAAATAGAATAGAATAAATCAAACACAATTAATTCTTAAAACGAGGAGTGAATATTATATCTAAAACACCAAAAATTATAACATTAATTTAAAATATTTAGATGTATAAAAACTTAAACACTTAAAATCCATCGAACCCGTGTAAACAACTACCTAGCAAATGCTTTTATTTTCAACAAGCATTTAAAGGACAAAGCCTCATTCAGCCCTGGTAATATGTGGGCTGTAGTGCGGATTTGCCATTCCAGTTTGGACTCTTCCAGCCTAAGCTCCCAAGGGCCTCCTCTTATATTGTGCTCTATTGTGTCTAAGTTTTTATACCTCTAAATATTTTAAATTAATGTTATAATTTTTGGTGTTTTTAGATATAATATTCACTCTTCCTTTTTAAGAATTAATTGCATTTGATTTAGTCTATTCTAGTTTATTTTGTCAATGCAATTTTGTTTCTAAACATTTAATCTGGTGTTCTTGACTATTTTTATATTACTAACATATTAGTATGTCTAGCTGTGACTTTAGGAATTCAAACCTTAGCTGTGAGGTTTTATTTAAATTATTTTAAATAAGGTTAAATAAACCTATATAGTTTTATATAAATGTATCCATTAATTAAACACTTGATGCAATTTGTGACATCATAATTAATTAAGCCTTTACATTGGCTGCTTGGTTTAACAGTTTGTATTTAAATACAATGCAGTGTTCTATGTATTTTTAGTCTGAAGAAGGAGTATTTTCTCCAACGAAAGCTCTTACTTTACTGTAATAAAGCGTGTGTTGGAGTGTTCCTGTAGCCTGTTTGCATCATTTTACTTCAGTTTAGGAATTAGTATGTTTTTCAGGGTCTATATTAAATCAGCAAATGCTTACAAAAGCGAACACTGATTTATGGACCCCATGTAAGCGAAAGCTTACAATCCCGAACACTCGGAACAGCGAAATCACTGTTCCATGAAAAATAAATAAAAACTTCAAAACATTACATACACCCCCCACATCCCCTACTTAAATATACCAACGCTGAGATCGCACTACAGTGAGGAAAATGGCAAAGTAATGGAGGCGGCCAAGAGATTTCTTTCCCAGGGAATGAAATCTCTTATATGTAGTTTTGCTATTTTGCTGTTTCATGCTTTCAAGTTCAATCAAGATGCTTTCTGTTAAATAAATTTAAGAATTCAATACACAGGAGGTTCAGATTCAAAAGTTTACTAGTGTACACCAGGAGGCAAAAAACGTACAAGTACAGAATTTTGTCTGACATGAAACAGGAAGCACACAATTTTATATAGGTTTAACATTTAAGCTATGCCCACCTTACTGACGTGATATGTCACAGGGCATCTACATCACTTTAGCTTACAAGCCTTCATTCATTAAATCTGCTGATGCTGTATATTTTAAAAAACTTTTCCTCTAGATACAATACGGCCTTGCTATCCAGCTGGTCAGTCATAATGTCTTTCTGTAAAGTTACTTGTTCAAGGTTTCATATCAGTTCGAATACAATAGCAGCTTCAATCTTCTAATGCATGTCTTTGTTCTCTGTTACACTTTCTCACACAGCTGTGTGCTATCTTAGTAACACATATACAAGGCCAGATCATTCCAACAGGAAAGAGCAGAAGATTTCATTATTTCTTTTTTTTTTTTTTTTTTGTTTTTTTTAAGGTATAGTAAAAGCTTTTTTGGTTTATTTATTTATTTTTTTTTCAATAATCATTTTTTTATTATTTTTCACAACCATATTACAAATTCACACATTATATACAATATATACAAAATGCTTCCATTGGTTAATTTCACATATATATCAACCTCATGTATTGATCAAAGGTACAGCACTCACAATCAAAAGGAAAATAATAAAAAAAAAAAAAATCCAACATTAACAAATCCAAGCCAACAATCTGTCTTTTCTGTACATTTTCTATCTAATCTAAGGTTGATTTAGACTATATTCTGGTTCCCGAGAAAAAGTGGATAGTAACCTCTTAAGCCAAAATAATATTAAAAATTTGCTCCCAGATTTTTATGTTGTTGATATTTTTCTTGTGATCACTAATTAACAGTTTATGCGCTAAGATGTGTTTTATTGCCAACAATCTGAAATTTTCCCACGATGTCTGGGCTGGGTTCAACCAATTTGTGGCTATATATAATTTCATTGATAGGCAAATATTCATAATTACAATCGTTTTTGATTTATTTAGATTCTCCGGGGGAATATGAAGAATCATAAACTCCCAAGAGAGTGTTGAATTTTGGTAACCCATTTTTTGTAACTGCACTTTTAATGAATTCCACAGTTTATAAATGCACTTACAACTCCAGAACATGTGAAGCAAATCTGCTGTCTGATCAAAGCAATGTGGGCATATGGGTGAATTCTTCGCATCAAATTTGTGCAAAGTGAGACGAGTATAGTATGCATTGTTAAATATCATCAGCTGCGTAAATACCAATTTCTGAAGGGATACGGACTTTAATGTTAATTTAAATGCCTCCAATATCTTATTGTCGTCTGGGAATATCAATTTCTCTCTCCAGTAACTCGATAAAAGAATATAATTATTATACTTCCTCTCTTTTATCAATTTATATGCTGTGGTTATATATTTTCTATCCTGCAACAGCGCTTCCCATAGATTACGAAATGATTAAATCTTCCCCTTTCATTTCAAAGTTGTTAAAATAGTTTATAACCAAGTCTTTTAGCTGTCTTACTATAATTAAATAGGAAATAGGAGTTCTATTTCTTTTAAAATATCCTGTACTGGTACTCCTAGAAAAGGATATAAATCGAGTACAGTTAACTCCATGATTAAAGGGAATTTCTTTAGATCAATCAATTGACCACCAATTGTTAAATTTGGGTTCCTATGAAACGGTTGGAAAACCATCATATATTTTAGTAAATTTAAGGAAGCGAAAAGAGTTTGAATTGCCGTTACATAACTTTTGATGTGCTCCATTAGCTTATATTTACTCATTGTCCAATTATTTAAAAAGGGTAATGCTTTAGCGTTGACTCCCACTTCATTTATATGCTTGTACGTTAAGAGCACCCATTTGGGTGTCCATTTTCTATTATCACTATCAAGTAAGACGCCTTTAAAATCCTATTGGCCTGAATCACTAAATAGTACATTTCAAATCCGTAATTCCAGCCCCTTATTTTTTGGAGCCATCAATTTTTCATATGAAATTCTCATCTTCCTAGGTTCCCAAATAAATCTTCCCAATCTTATATGAAGCTGTTTGAAGAATGTTTTGGTAATTCTGAGTTGTGCAGCTCTAAAAATATATAACATTCTAGGAAGAACATTCATTCTTATGATAGCTGCTCTTGCCATCATCGGTAACTTCAATCTACTCCATCTTTCAAGATCCAATGTTATTTGATCTGTAGTTGACTTTACATTGTTAATAAAAAAATCTCTATTTTCAGTTGAGAAGACAATTCCCAGATATTTTATCTTTTCTTCCGTCAATACTTGTCCTATTAATGGTAGCATTGAAAAAGGTGTGGGTGTCTTTAATGGGAATATTTTAGATTTTTAAAATTTAGCTTGTAATTGGAAATTCTCTCAAAGATTTCTATTGCAGCTAATATTTTTCAGTATCGGAAACAGGTGTGGTACAATATATGTTTAAATCATCTGCATAGGCAGCCATCCTAACCTTTATTCCATACAGTACAGGAGAATTATAAAAACATTTTGCTTAAGGTGTAAAAATAAAGGCTCCAAGTAAAGATTAAATAAGATGGGAGATAATGGGCAGCCTTGTCGGGTACCATTTATGATTTTTATCCTATTCGAGCATTCGTGATTTATAAATAAATTTGTGTATGCATTTCTATATAGTATCCTTAACATTGAGATAAACTCCTGCAGTATATTAAAATAAGGTAATGTATCAAATAAATAATCCAAATTAACCCTATCAAATGCTTTCTGAGCATCAATAATTAGGGCATACAAATTCAGGTTTTTATATTTCGCATAAGAGATTAAGGTATGGAGCGTTAAGGTATTATCCGTGGTCTGCCTCCCATCCATAAACCCCGCCTCTTCCTCTGATATTATTGGGTTTATTACCTTTTTCAGCCTACTCGCCAGAATGGATGTCATGATTTTCATGTCCATATTCAAAAGTGATATAGGCCTGTAATTATCAGGATTTTTGGAATCACCTTTCTGTTTTAATATCAGAACTGTCCTTGAGGCATTAAAATGAGGATCAATAATTCTATTTAGAGTGATATAATTAAAAGTCTGTGACAATACACTGCTCAAAATCTCACTAAAAGATTTGTAGAATTCCGAGGTCAAACCATCTGGGCCTGGGGCTTTGTGAGACTTCAGTTTCTTGATTGTTTCGGACACCTCCTCAACTGTAATTGGTTTGATTAAATCTCTATGAAATTCCTTGTCAATATTAGGGAAAGTGATTTTCTGTAAAAAATCTTTTCTGTCTTTATCTTGCAAGAGTGTCTGCTTCTCACCATAAATCTGATTAAAAATTTTTTCAAAGGTCTTCATGATATCCGCCTTGTCAGTATATGTAGTATTGTTATAGTGCATTTCAGTAATTAATCGTGTTGATTTCATCTGATTAATAATACGAGCTAATGCTTTCGAGGGGGTTTGAATATGATTTGCATATTTAACTAAATGTCTTTGTTCATAAAGTGACAAATTTCTATTATGAAGTAAAAATAGTTCTTTTTGACATCTTAATAGCTCAGTTTCTGTCTGTTCATTATAGTTCCTCATCAAATCTTGGTCCAGTAATTGAATTTTAGTTTCTAAATCCAATTGAGTCTTCTTTTGTAATTTTTTATAATATGTAGCTTTTTATATAAATAGTCCTCTTAGCTGCGTTTTAGTTGTAGCCCATTCTATATCTATTGGGTGTCTATTTTGGGAAATATTATTTAATGACTGTTTAAGTATCTCCTTGACTTCCATTAATATATCTTCCTTGGTTAGTAAATATGGGTTCAAGGACCAATTATACCCTCAAGCCTCTTAGTATCCATATTACTACTGTTTAAGGTTAAAGTTATCTTTGAATGGTCTGAGAGTTGTCTGACTTGATTAGAAACACTAGGGTCAGCTGAGATCAACACCTCTGAAATTAAGAAAAGTCAATTCGACCACATTTTATGGCAGGTTGAATAATAAGTAAAATTCTCTGCTTTCCCTTGTGAGTGTATGTGTTTAAAAGGGTCATAGAGTTTGAAATCCATTTTCAATTCTTTCAATGCTACCATTGCCTGTTTATTGAACGCTGAAGAAGCACCCAACTTATCTAATTTAGGATCTTGATAAGAGTTCCAGTCACCTCCCAACACTATATAGCAATTATTGTATGACTGTAAAATGGAATAGATTGAAGCTACGAAATGATGCTGATTAACATTAGGGGCATATACACATATTAGTACTATAGGTTTATCATAACATTTGGATGTGAGAAGGACCAAACACCATCTACCCTCCTGATCCATTTTCACATCCCTAATATCTCCCTGAAAGTGATTCTTAACTAAAATTGCCACCCCTGCACTATTTGTTGTTCCTTCCGCCGTCACAATCTTCCTAACCCATTTCTTATTCTTCACTGACTCCCACTGATCATTAATCATATGCATTTCTTGTAATAAAATACAACATGCTGATGATTTGAGAAACAAATGAAAAAACAGCTTTCTTTTTTTCATGTTCTGGAGTCCTTTGACATTCCAAGATTCTATTATCCACATTTAACGTTCATTAGAAATATAACTCGATATCTAATCTCTTTGAGCAACCTTAGAATAACATAAGTTGGCATATCATCAATTGTATGGAAGCAAAACTGCCATCCTATCCCTACCCAGTGCCTACCCACTATTCCTCTGGACCAGGATGAACATAGTTTTTTACATTACTGGAAACCACCTGAGTAACTAATCTACTAATTCTATTATTTAACAATGAAACCCCATGCAAAAACCTACAACAACTACTTCTACGTCTACAAAGCCTAATTCTGACATTCCCTACTAAACACTACTTATAGGTAACTACAGCTCTGTACATATTTATGGATATACAAATAAACTAATTGTACCCTGAGATTCTAATGTACTTCAATTCACTTCAGCTTTATATTCAGCAATAGCAAATAACATTCTAATTTGTTGTTCTATACAGTATTAAATATTAGTTGACATAGAAAGCAGACAGTTATTTAACATTTCCTAACATCCTGTATCTACTGAATAAAATGATCTAACTACTTTAATCTGCTTTGTTCTTCTCCTACAACTTACCTACTAACATATTAATATTGAAAACCAATGCAGTTCAAAATAAAACTATAATGGCACTTTCATTTGTAATAACCATATGTGAATAACCATGTTTCTCTTATATCTTAATGACAGTTTTTATAGGTACATTGTACATTTTAGATGAATTGATGTGAGTTACTTTTTACTTTACAATGACATGTTTCATTGTAGTTTTTTACTGTTGTTTATATGTTTTGAATTATTGCTGTCTTTGAATATTGTTATATTAATGGATATACCTTTAAGAATTATATTTTTCCCGCCTTTTTAGGTATTTAAATGGCTACTGAGTGTTGTTGTTTGTATATGGTCTGAAGAAGCTACTTGAAAAGCTAACCTCTGCAGTAATAAACCAGTTTTTAACCAACTTTTGATTTTTGTGGACTACGCTTGATTTATGCTGTATTTTCCAACATATGGGATTTTTTACTCAAGTATTTTTCCTCTTCATTGTTTTGCTCCTTTGTGGACTGCTTATTCATATGTGAATAAGAGAGGAACCAAGGGGTTAAAATAAAAAAAAAGAGGAAAAAAAAGCATGAAGGGAGCACAGCAAAAGGAGAAGAAATAAGAAAAAATGCCTTAAATTACACATAAAAAAATAACTTCTTTTATGTTCTTTTATTATTATATGCACATTGTTTAAATCTGATCAACTAACCATTTTTACATCATTTATCAGTTAGAAATAATACCACCTATCTACAGGAATAAAGGAAAGGAGTAAAGAGAAGGGAGATATAGGAAAAAAAAAGAGAAAACAAATATATAAAAAAAAAACTACAGTACCTTATTCTGCCACTACACATAACCATCTCCTTTTTTAATACACAATGCATTTCCACAGCGTTTACCTGCATCACTTTGACTTCACACACTATCTTACAGTCCTTTTCCTGCAAAATAAGTCCAAACAGGTTTCTTTTACTTCCAGCAGTTCCTCTTTCTTCTCAGCTATTTAAACTGTAAAGGCAGTTCAATCAACTGGAACTACGAGATAAGATAAGAAAATAAAATTCCAGGCCTGCTACAAGAAACAGAACAGACAAAGGATTTTAAAGCCTCAGATTGTCATAAATGAAACATCCCATTCTCCCTGGTGCTGCAGAAAGCCAAAATGGACTGTTCACATTTCTGAAGATGGGAGAGCCTTAAAAATCTTCAAAAAAGTAGGTCTTGCTTCTTTCCTTGTGCTTACAGAGTATTTAATGTCATCCACAGTAAAAATTAGGTTATTAGGATATTTCATTTGAAATCTGATATTTTTGTCAATCAGAAACTTACAATATGGCGCTAGCATTTGTCTAGATTGCCTTATTTGTGTTGGTAATTCCTGTGCTATAGAAATTTTATTATTTTGCCACATTATAGATCCACCAGATTTTTTAATAGTTAACAGTACTTTGCTCACATCTTGGTAGTTCAATATTTTAACATAAACAGGTCTGGGTATATTTGAAGCTTGAGATTCTCTGTATGCTCTATGCGCCCTTTCTATGACCATCTGCTTAACAACCTCAGAGTCCTTGAGCAGTATTTCGAATATTTGTGTAATAGAAGTGATCAGGTCATTATATTGAATAGATTCTGGGATCCCTCTAATGATTATATTGTTACGCCTGGATCTTGCTTCCAAGTCCAGAATTTTATTTTGCATCATTTGAATGTCAGTTCCATGTGTCTCTGTTCTTTTAGTGAGCATTAATATATTGTCTTCATTGGTAGCAATTCTAGTTTCTGCTTTCTCCATTCTTTCGAGAATCCGATTACATGTGTCACTAAATGAAAGTGTTTGAGATGTTAGCTCTTTTAAGGCATCCTGTATAGGTAGCAATGCTGATTTGATTTCTTCCATTGTGACCTGTTGATCAGATTTTGTTGATGGCCCTGTTTTTGCAGTCTCTTGCTGTTTGATAGTTTTCTGTCTCTTGATTAAAGATTCTTTCTCCGGTGATTGCAAAGCTGACAGCTTGGTTTTGGAAGTTGTAGTTTCCATATTTTTGTCCTCCTTTGACATTTCGAAATTCTGCACGAAGATTTATTTCCCAAAGAAAAGTTACAAAAGTGAGATCAATCAGTCCTTTGTTTGGTGCTGTGTTCAGAGTCAACCTGACAATCAGATCCAATCCTGCTATTACCAAGTATTTTTTTTCGATTTTTCTTTCTCAGAACCAAAAGTGACTTCTGGTCAATTAGTAATAACTGCCAATTAGTTTGTTTACTCTAAGTATAACTCCACAGGGTTGATTTTTTTCTCATGTATTTGAAGAGCTGAAGTACTGCAGTGCTTATAGAATGGCAGCCATCTTGGTTCTCAAGATTTCATTATTTCACACATTTAATTTCCTGACCCAGCAGATAATCACTTGTGAAAAGCATAAACATTAAAACTTGCTAAGCTAGCATTCTGCCAGGGTCAGAGATCAGCTTTGCTTCAAGCCACACTGCAGTTTCAAAACTACTTCACATTTAGACATGAATTAATTTTACTACTATATGATTAATAGAATAAAATGCATTATATACTACTTTGCTTTTAAGCTAGCATTTCTCATGTATTCAAATACACATTTTTCTAACACTTTCGAAGGATTGTGTCTTCAATTATATAATAGGAACCCATTTTTTCAGAATTGCTGAATGATCAGCTGGAGAGATCAGATGAGTGATTATTAAGAAAGTTATAATTTGGCCAGAACTTTATTGTCTGTCTGTTTAGTAAAGAAGAAGGATGTGTCAAGTGCAAGGTCGAGGTATCTGTTCTGTGACACTGGCACTGGTATTCCCTTTGTGATCAAATACGAGTATAATAGGATTGATTGCAACTTCCCCGGCTATGAACAAGATCATTACATTAGTTTTCATGGGACTAATTAATAGTTTCTTAGAGTAAGTCCAATTACACAGCCAAGTAACATTGCTTTTTACTTAGTTTGCAGGTAGGAGTGGTTTGAGCTGAATTATAGTAGTAGAATGTCATTGATGTAAATGATGAAGGTAAGATATGGAAATTCAGTGGAATGTATTGCTAAATCTCCCCTCACTATTGTCTCTTCTTCCATTCAGTCCCCATCTTCATTCACAGTGCAGATACGTGTCCTTTTAAGACTCTGTAGTATAATGAGAAGCCCTTGGCAGTGTGTGTTGTATTTGTATCAATTTCATTCAAATTGGATAAGCTGTATGTATATTGAGCCTGCACTCTTTAACAAGTATGCAATGTCAGTTGCTGGTGTTTTGGTATAACACTCTTCTGGCATCCTGGTTAATCCCATGAATCTGTACTAAGTGATACTTTTATATTGTGCTTATCAGTGTAGCACTATGTTATAACTTGCTGTATACATCTCTCTCTCTCTCTCTCTCTATATATATATATATATATATATATATATATATATATATATATATATATATATATATATATATATATATATATATATATATATATATATATATTGTATTGCTGTGGTTCTCAATCACTTTAATTCCTGTTAACCTACTTTCAGCTTACATTCATAAACTTTCTGACAATCTCTCTACTCCTATACTTTCCCAATATTCTCTTGCTCTATCTCACTGTGGTCCTTCCTCCATCTCTTCGTATAACAAATATTAACTTTATCTCCTCAATATAATATGACAGTTTAATAAAGTTTGTTTTCTTTTCTTTTCTTGCAGAGCTTGTGGTTACTCCATCTGCCCTGATACTGCAACAGGTCTGCCATAAGATCAAACTCCCAAACATTTTCACAAAGACTTTTGCCATTGTACAAAGAAGGTCAATTTAACTTGAAGAACCTTGCTGTGAATTAACTTTAGCTAGTCAAATGCATGCCTGCACCGTGCTGCAAAGTGGCTTTTACATTCCCCCTTTCAAAGGAGTAGTCCTTGCACTCTAAGGACCACTTAGTTAGTTAGCCACTATCCTTTTTCTTGACCATTAGGTTACACTGTATATGCTATTTACACTATCCCCGAGATTCATAAAGCTTGCGCCAGGTGCAGGCATAGCATCGGCAGTTTAACACCAAATATGGGCACAGAGCGATCCAGGTACGAGCTGTTCCCATGTGCACTACCTGCGCACGCTACGTTCACAAAACTCCCGGGCCCTGTATGTTAATTACCCCATGTGTAGCAGTGTAGCATGCAAATGAAGGTGTGTAACAATCCAGTAAGTGGTACAGGCATAGTGTAAGCATGCAGAAATGTAAACTGTAGAAAATGGTTTACATTTTTGCAAACATAAAATCGGAGCCATGACAGCCAACCAAACACATGTATTATATTGTTAATATATGCCAATGGCTAAATATATAGCCATTGGCATAAAAAAATGCACAAAATATAAAATTAACATTTATTATATAAACAGTTGCACTATTGCGAAGTGGAAGCGCAGGGCAGTGGCGTGCAAAAGGGATCGCAAGGAAAATATAAAAATATAGAATAAAACTGCAATGTAACACATATCATGATTTCCCCATAACAGTCAATGGCAGGCATGCTACACCATACTATGGCGCAAGGGTTGCTAAGGGGCTGTGACAGTGTTATGTGTGGTAGCTAGGAATTAGTAGGCAATGCCATGCAAATGAGAGGAGTAATAGTGAATCACAGATTCCCCACTGGTGTAAGGATACACCTTACAGTGTAGCATTATAACACCAGGGTGTGCCCTTCAGATAAAGATGACATCAAGATATGGGTGTGTCACCATTGCTGTAAGCACATTGGAACATTGCTAAACCAGTTTGCCCCTAGCTAGGAAAAGCTGCAGGATAGGGGTGTGTTGAACTGGCCATAGCTTTGCTTAGCTGAGAGTACACAAGGTAACCAAGTATGCATGTGAACAGTGATGAAAACGTGCGTAAACCCGGTAAACGGGTTTGTGTGGCGTGCACTGCAACTGAAACAGGATGGATATAGTAAAGAAATAAGGAAATGCTGCAGCAGGGAAATTGGAGTACAAATGACTAATTAACAGCTAGGAGTCTACAGTGGGCCATTGACAACAGCTAACAAGGCTGCAAGCAGCTACCTGCAGAACAGAAAAGGGGAGGGGCTGTACTACAAAGAAAACAGTAAAGTGTCAAAGCAGAACAAAGCCGATTTGCAGTATATCAGCTACAAGACACATTTTGCCATGACTGGGTAGGGAAAGTACAAAACAAGAAAGATGGCAGGTGGATGCATGCCTGATAATGGGAGGGGATCCAGGTTTAAAAGTGAATTAAAGGGCAACATATTAATCAAGGCAGGCAAGCATAACTTTACAGTAAAGGCCCCACACTTGTAGTACTCATTGTAAAACTCATAATTAAGATACTCTGCAGCTGGAGTAGCTCATGCACACCCAATGACATCAGCAGCATCTATAGCACAATAGTATAAAGTGTGAAAGCACCTCACACACATTTGTGTATTCCCATACACTCTGCACCAGTGGTGAATACAGATGAGGAACTTTTAGTATGTACATGTTAGGGGCTGCCATAGCTTTGATCCACCAGCATGTGTTGGAGACTGAAGGTGGTGTGGAGGATGATGCACATGACCACCTCAGGCACCAGAGGAGGAGGAGAGTGTTCAGACCCAGGGTAACCTACCAAGGGTTACATGATCTGGAGATAGTAGAGAGTTACAGGGTAGACAGGGACATTCTACAGCAACTTGTGGAGCTGTGCCGGCCACGCCTCAGATCCAGAATAAACAGAGGGGAACCCATCCCAGTGGATACGAAGATATGTGTAAGCCTGAGAATACTAGCTACATGTACCTTTCAAAGACCAACTGGGGATATCATGGGCTCATTCCTTGGCAAGGAGGGAACGTATAGCACACACACTGACAGTGTAGGCACCTAGGGACTGACACCTTTCTCCACTTGCACACACAGTAAAATGGATGGCATAAACACAAGACTACCTGTACATTGTCATGTATAGGCAATCTACTGTGTGCATCCAACACAGGCAGCCCTCAACTATTGTACACACAACTGCCATTGGCACAAGGTAAGTCAACACCTGAACAGTAAATTAAGCTATCAGCATGTGCTTATACTGTATGTATAGGTTCATAGGTAGGTACTTGGCCAACTGCCAGAGGCCATTCTTAAGCCTTGCCAAAATGTGTCAGCTTTTGCCACCCCATTGATTCATTAACTGTCCCTCTGTGGAGCAGAGCCAATGACGTGATCCCTGGGGTGTATCTACTGTTCCCCATCCACTATTCATGGTTTCTCTTGAAGAGTGTTAGTGAGGGGCTCTGTATAATGTAGTTAGGGATGTTGTTCCAAAGTATGGGGAGTGTCTGTGACAGGAATCCATCCCTCCAGCATCTTCCAGTTATTGTTGTGGCAAGGTTCAACTCACTATAGTGTGTGGCTCACTGTGACATGGATTCCCATAGGTGGAGCATATCCATTAAGCCTGAGTTTGACATGGCTGTGTTGGCCAGCAGAGATCATCTCTGGGTAAACAAGATGCCACTGAGTAAATCTGGAGTTTATTCAGTCTGGCTGCATACGGCATAAGTTTGAGGCCAGTAATCCCCTTGGCGAGGTACATTTGAGGACCTTCCAGCTGTTGGAAGTGTCTTCTGAGGTACATCCCAAATGGGTTATTATACCCTATGATGGGACTGATGAGTGATGAGTAAATGGGCACTATAACCCCAGTATGTTTAGATGGGAACCCTTTAGTAATCATATGGTCTACATAGAAGGATGTCCTAACTACTTTGGGAATATGATTGTCAAAGGAGAGATCACTATCTACCTTAGTCCCCAGATACCAAATTAACTCATCCGTATTAAAGTGGCTGCCACTTATGTGTTAATATGTGGGTGCTTAATATCCCACAATGAAATGACCATGCAGTTAGTGGCACATGGCTGGAGGCCATGACTTTGACACCCTATGCTGGTCTCTGTGAGGCCTCTTGAGAGATGTCTGTGTCTGCTGGACTATCAATCATGGCTCCCAGTTCGCAGTCATTGCCAAACATGGTCTGCCGTAGTCCACCTGTGTTTGCCTGTACCTCTGAGAAGTATATGCCAAACAGTGGGCCTCCCAGGACTGAGTCCTGTGGGACACCAGTCATGACTGCTCAAGAGTTGGACCCAGAGACCACTAGTCGCAACATGTGGGTTCTGTGTGTAAGCCCGTTGGCAACCCAACCTGTGATGTATGGGTGTATGTACAGGCTGGTGTGTTTATCAATAATACCTGAGTGGGGCATGGTGTCAACAGCCTTGGCGAGGTCCAGGCAGTATGTGTGAATCACCTCTCCCCTCATCTAATGTCTTGGTGACTGTATGTAAGACGTCAAACAGGTTCAGTAGGCATGAACTGCACTCAACCAAGCTGACCTGGGTTGGGTCACGTGTTTGGAAGTTACCAATGATTTGTTAAGGAGTGCCATGAAGATGCGCTCCATACCATTGCAGACCAGGCTAGTCAGGCTTATGGGGTGGTAGTTACCATGGTCAGTTGTGATTCCACCTTGATGGAATGGAATAATCATTGCCATGCGCCATTGTATGAGCATGTAGCCTGTGGACAGGAAAAGGATGTTGAAAAGCTTAAATAGGTGGGGGGGGTCAGGTTGTCTTGTTCTGTTAGCAAGATGCAGTCTGGAACAACATCTGCCTCCATTGATGTTGTGTTCTGCTGTTAGAGAGGGCCATTTCCACCTGTGTGTCTCTGATGTGTGGGATACTGTACCTTTCAGGTAGTGTTGTGGGCTCTTTAGGGGGTGAAGTATGCACTGAATGTATCTGCAAGGATGTTGGCGATATCAGTAGGGTCAACATATTTTGTGCTATATTTCACCGGCACAGTGCAAATCTGTGTCACCACTTAGATCCTTCACAAAGCCAAATAAAGCTTTGTGGTTATCATTAGAATCCTTGCGTATTTTCCTGCTGATGTTAGCCTTGGATGATTTCATGAGGGACCTACGTGTCATACTAATAGTGGTAACGGATGTCTGCCCTTCGTGGGATTTGCTGTTTGTCTGGAAGACTGTCCTACTTCTGTAGTATAGCCTGTTTATTGCAGGGGTCCAGCAGACTGGTGTCCTTGTCTAGGAGGAGTGATTCTTGGTTTACCAGTGATGGCATGATCCATACATCCATGTAGGTGCTTATAGATTGCATTTGCAAATCTGTCTGTATCTTGAGCAGTGTTTCCCCTTAGCGTAGGGGCTGCGAAACTCCCCACTCCTGTCTCTAGTAGTGTAAATTTAGCTGTTGGAAAGGTATACACTGTGGTTTCCGTGGGTGGGGGAGATGTTTGGGTGTAGAAACAGTGAATAGTTCTTGGTCAGATCTAACAAGTGACTGGTTAACCTTTGCTGTGGTGCACCTGTTGCCCATGTTGGTGATGACCACTTCTAGTATGTTTCCACCCCTTGTTAGGGAGGTTACCACCTGATACAGGGTATATGAGGTGATAAATTCCAGGAAGTGCTGGGCCTGGAAGTGAGTACTTGAGTAAGTTTCCCAGTTAATGGTAGGGTAGTTGACATCGAACAATACCAGGGTGTGGGTTAGGACTGTCATGTTCTCCACTGTCTCCAGGTAGGTGGAGTGATGGTCCTGGGTCATGGAGGGTGATCTGTAGCAGGCCACAGTTTACATTGCAATTGTGGCTGATGTTAGCTGCACATGGATGATCTCAAAGGTATCATGCTGCCCCGCTAACCTGGTGGTGTAGGTATCCCTGATGAATATGGATACACCCCCTACATGTCTGTGTCAGTCCATGTTCTGTGTCTGAAATGTGTGGTATGGGTTGTAGTCTGGTAGTGCTGGTGTGTTCTCAGGAACCTTAAGACAGATCTCAGTTACTGCACAGATGTTGATGTTGTCCATCCAGAGGAGTGCTGTGAGTGCACGCATGTTGTGATCACAACCCCTGGTGTTGGGTAGCATAACTCTCATTGATTCTGCTATTGTGCTGTTTACAGAGCTGGTATTCACCTTTGAAACTCTCCTAAAAAAGGCACCATGGGAGTACCAATAGCCTTGGCCAGTATTCCAAAGCCTAAGGCTGACACATAGGCCGGTATGGTATAGTTTCTATGCATGTTCCCCATCTGTGCTTGTTTCTCATCTCTCCTGTAGGTAACCTACCGGTAAGCAATAGAAAACCTTAAGTTTATACAAGTCTTCTAGCTTCCAAGATAGGCTTTTGGAGTGACTAAGTATCAGTGTTCTGTATGTTCTTGCTGTACTTAACTGTTTCCTGACTACATGGTGAGTTCTCACTGTATATTGTGATCTGAAAGTCTGTTTATTCACATATTATGGCTGTGATGGCCTGCACTTTAGAGGTTCACAGATAACCTACTACCTATCTGCCCAAGGGCAATTAAAAGTATAGCTACAGTGTGATGGCTTTCTCTGCACCATTGAGGAAGTAACTGAGCCTCTGTCAAGCATAGCCAATGAAGCAATTCCAGGCAGAGCTGCCGAAAGCTGTTGAAGACTGGGGTGGTGGAGGGTGATAGGGGCACTTAGTGATCTAAAGAGGGCATATTAATGTGACAATTCAACACCATTCAATTTCCCCAACAGGTCTCGCAGCTATCAAACTGGACGGGCTCCCCCACCCCCTGGCTGTATGGTTCTAGGACACATGATCCCAGGGCTGTATATTCTGTCACCCATTCACACAACAAGGTTTCCCTTGAAGTGTGTCAGTGAGGGGCTATGCCTAATGTAGTTAGGAATGTAATTTATTGTCTCACATTACATTTGTTATATGTTGTTATTTCAAGAGTAAGTGAAGCTCAGTGGGTTTGGGGGCCTCCGCCCTTTGCTTAGCCTAGCTTACACATAAAAATCATCTAACAAGTAAATAGGCAGAAGCAACATTACTGTCAAGAGCATAATGGTTACAGCATCTGCATAGTATCTGTGCATTCGAGGTCCCAATCGCAATAAAGTCAGGGATGCTTATCATGTTCAAAAGTATACCTTAACCGCACCTTGCATATAAAGGTAGTAATCGTCTGTATAGTAAACATTCAAAACACCCATATAAACCCATGTGTGCTAGAGAGTAAAGTCAACAGAGAATGTAATGTTATGTAAGCACATAGTGAGATGTTACTTCAATGAAATGTATATATCCTGAGTAGTTAGCGGATGTAGCCGTGTTTGCGACACATGTTATAAGTTACAAAGTTTGTTTAACTGTGTTATAATGTCACACAAACAATTTTAAACATGCTTACAACTGCTTAAATGAGCCTTATTCTGGAGTAAAAAGCATCGCTGGTGTTGAACCATGGAACATGCACACTGTAATCATGGAATGTACCACTAGGCCATCTGAAGTGTATACATGTTTCATGGTCTTTAGATTACACCTTATACCATATGCATTCCACTGTAATGACCACAAATGGGACAGTCACTTTGTGTACATATGTACAGTACATTGTAATGTACTATAGTTTGTTAACCAACACATACAAGTCTACATATGTATTACTGTTGCAAATTAATACCAAAAAAAAAAATATATATATATATATATATATATATATATATATATATATATATATATATATATATATACGTCAGTGATGTCTGCACATAGATATAAATATAAAGATATTTTTATATATATATATATATATATATATATATATATATATATATATATATATATATATATATATATACAGTTACATCAATAGCCATATATATATACATCTATGAACACGCTTCGTGACACAGAAGCAATCCAAAGGAATTGAAGTGTACACAAAACACATGCAGCTCTGGTATTATAACTATTAATATTAACCTAATTCACCATAGAATGGATGGTTGTTGTGTATGTGAAGATTGGGGTGGGGGAGGAATGATTGGTAATGAAATCATGCATCAAGGGGAGCCTGGGTCGGATGTTCAATAAGTGAACTGGAGGGGTATACATGGAGTATGGGGACACAAAACAAGAACCTTTCTCATTCATAATACACCCTGTCATGTCACATTGCAACACCTAATTTCAAAAACATATGAACATTAACATGTATCAAACATATGTACACCAACTGACTGTCACATTTGTTTTCAATAGTGAGGAATGCCTGTAGCAAAACGTATATTCTAAACACCATAACATTTGTACATATCTCAGATGCCTTAGTAGTAAAGTCAGTGACTGTGGTGTTCATGGTCCAGGGTTCAAGGGCTGTTAAGTTATTCTGAGGGCCAGAATAAGAGCTGTTGGATGCAGGTGGATTAAAGCACTTTTAAGAAGTTGTAAGCGGGTTTCCATGGGTTTGAGCGATGGTAAGCAGCACTTAAACACCATTAAATGGAGAACTTCACAGGTTTAACCTTTGCTTAACGTCGAGCAGACCACAGGCAAACCTGCTTACAAAAGCTTAAATGTGCGTTATTCACACTTTCCCCTACCAGTGCCTACTCTGAGAGGTAAAATAATAACACCGTCCAGGATTAGAACCCACAACCATGCACTCCATTCTCAGAGTAACCTACCACTAAGCTACCTGAGATGCACCTAAGCCAGTTGTGTATGCAGACAGTTAAAACACAAAAGGGAGGAATGTATTGAAATAGGACAACCCGCCATGTACCCAATGAAAGGCGTATGCTCATATAGATATATATAATATATATATATATATATATATATATATATATATATATATATATATATATATATATATATATACAAATACATACATGTGTGTAGACAGCATCCGAAGTGTTCATATCCGAGTATAACATTGGACCATAGCAATCACACATTCTACCCCCCCCAAACAATATGAACATAACTTATGAAGAGTATATGCCAATACACTATTACAAATATGTTCTATGGACACAGTCACTAACACAACTGCAATGACTGCAAATATCCATGACAGAAATACACAGACAGCTTTCATTTAGGAAAACTTTATTACATTCCGAAGTATTGCCAAAAGGATTCAAGGACTAGCAGTACCTACATGTTATACAGGAAGCATTTAATAGTGCCTTAATGAATCAGCCTGCAATTGCCATAGTATTAGTCCACTAAGGGATAGGTGTTCACATAGGGAAAGAACACCCACACACATATAGAAGTTGTATAAAAGGGGTTCCTACACACCTGCATGTGCTATGTACACCCACCAACATCTACACCACAACCAAAATAATTACATCAATACATACTGTCATACCATAACCAATTATTCAACTACTGTACAACATCTGCTGAAACCTTAACATACCTGGATACAGACACACTAACATGGCCCTATGTGAAATAGTTGCTGTTATACAATTGAACAGCTGCTGATGTTGCAGGGTTTGTATGAATTAATCCCGTTGCAGAGGGCTGAAAAGTTCGTACACCAGAAAGTGTTACAGAGTACTGATTATCAGCACAGTATGATACACATTAACACCAAACTGAATATGTCTGGTAAGCACACTGTAAATGCCCTGACATTATATGCATAGCTATGTAGCCTTGAGCTGGTGAAACATCCTGGCCAGACTGAAACATATGCAGAAGTATTAGACACAGACAAACCCTGCACAAGTAGCAATGTTCAGAAATATAACAGCAGTGCTCACATTTAGACCAAATCCTCTGGGCATTACACACAATATATTACTGTTTGTATCCATATAGCTGTTGCAATAGATTTCAAACAACACTTCCAGGCAGTATTTCTCACAAGTAAGGCAAAGAAACAGCGTCCAAGGGGAGTACTCGATTATACTTTACTGTTGCCATGGTATTGGCTAAGGCAGTAGCAGCGCAGCTGATGTGCATGTAATTAGCTACTTAGGAACACCAATTGGTTATCGGGATAGCACGTTACTGATCTGTAACTATAAAAGGTTGCCTTGCCACACATTCAAACCATCTGTATCTACCTATAGGACAGTACAAAACACTGAAAGACAAACCGAAAACGAGTATTATACTAGTCAATAACACCTCCAATTACTAAGAAGGTATGTATAACATGTAGTATGTCTGTGTATGTAGTACCTGTTCTGTAAGAATTACAGTGTAATCAATGCATATAGTGGAAATAGCTATCTTGTAGCGATGTATTGTTGAACAGTAGTAATGCTTGTAGTATTCCATGTGTGTACTGCTGTAGGTCACAAGGCAAACTCCTCTACACCACAAGGGATGATATGGGTTTGGAACTCACCAATTCACTTCCAGCCACTGTCAGTGTCAGGGTTGGTCCAACAAGTATGTGTTATGACAGGGGATAGTATATGTTGATATATTGTAACAGTTGACATATGTATGGGTGTATAAGTAAGATGAACATGTCAAAGGTGGGCTTACTGTGCAAATATGGTTTGCATTGTGGGGTATTGTGCCAATAACTGTGTAATGTACAGTATTTTAGGCAGATCTGTATTCCATTCTACATAGTATTTCTGTTATGTTATGCAAACAGTAGTTATGTCCATTGGCAATTACAATACTCAATAACAGGATACATATCACTTGTATTCCTCTGACAGTTTAGCAGCATGATAGCAAAGATAATTGGAAGAACTAGGTAACTATACATGCACATAACACGTAATATCCACCTCTCTATTATCATTTGCAAGCAATAACAGCTGTGCATTTGTACATGTTATGCAGATGTGTAGTGACCCTTGTTACAGGGTTGGACCTATCTAGTATCATTTGCAAGCAATAACAGCTGTGCATGTGTACATGTTATGCAAATGTGTAGTGGCTCTTGTTACAGGGCTGGGCCAAATGGCTATGTGCACACCTACATAGAGTGGATATTGAGAGTACAGACACACTGGTTGAACTACCAGGTTTGTGTAGCTTAATCTCTCATTGCCAACCTAACAGCTGCTTGCACATACTGTATGTAAGGTAGTGCACAGTACTAGTAATGAAACAGGTTGCATATCATCTTTAACTCCAGTGTAACATCTGTAGTAGGAGTGTAAGATGTAGGAGACTGCTTCATAAGTGATGGCTTACACTATCTGATTATATCCTGATCATGTTGATAGTGGCATCAGTCTATTGATACATGACTCTGTTAGGGGAGTGGGTGTCTGCGCCCAACAGAGCTCATGGTCCTGGTGGATATGTGAGTATATACCCAGAAAAGGAAACAGACCTGTAGACCCTTGCATCATCTGTAATCAGCTATCAGGATGTGATGTGCTCCTCAGGGGAGGATTGCTGCTAAAGGTAGCTACAATTTTTCTGTAATAGCCAGTGTTGTCACGTTCATAACACAAATATTTACATGTGAGTATCACTATCTAAAACATCTTCATAAGCAATAAGTAAACTAAATACAGTACTTGGTTCTTGCAGTACTGAATGCTCATACAGGCATGTCCACTAGTCAGCTACAGGTGTTTATTAATGTCAGCTTTGTGTATGTGGCCATCCTGGGGGAATGTAATCTCTATGCCATGTACACTGCCAAACCCACCTAACACCACACCCCACACATTGTCTGGGATGCAGCTACAGTGGTAAGCTGGAAGGCAGTCCAGTCTACAGCCATGACTTGACTGGACAGTCATTAGGTGTAGGTTAACACATGCATCTCATCATCACAACCAACACATACCCTTACCAGAACACAGTAAGGACATCCACACACAGTACCAGAAATCACAAACATTCACAGATGCTTCTAAGTATCTGGCCAAACAACTGACCTCCCAAGCTGGAAGAGATAGACAATGAAATACGCAAACTGTATGTCATAGTTTGCATAATTGTGCCACACCTCAGAACATGTGGCTGGAAACATGCCCAACAGTACTCATTTGTGAATGCAAACTCTAGCATTATGTTACACACCATCCTATAGAAGGGCATACATATTGTCAGCTGCCTGTCTGCCATGATTAGCCACATACCCATACACTCAAACCACCTTTTGAACTATACACATGGCTCTGGCATATTCCATGTTGTTGTGCAGGACCTGTGATGCAGAAGCCTGGACTGCATGGAAGCACATGTAGGAACTGTCAGGTCTTGTAGCCCTTGCAGGTATGTCCCAAGGTCTGGGTAGCATTCTACCATGGGCCAGAATGATACTGCAGTACAGGGACAAAAGGATTGTATTCCACAATTGTCTAATGTAGTGGTGCAAGTCAAAGGGTATCCAGTATCTGTCTGCCTGGGATAACATGGTTGACAGACCATGATGCTTTGCCAGACAGGGCCTGCACCTGTCACCCCTGGGAATTTGAATACTACCTAGGGCTCATGCTTCACCTATATTGCCTTCATCATGCACAGTTCATGTGAAGGTCCACTGTTGTTACAGGGACAGCCAAGCAATAAACTGTGGGTCTTGCTACTCAATGATACATGTCAGAAACACTATATGGACTCACATATGTCAATCCCTAACATGGAGAACATATCTGTGCAGTGGCTGAGACATGTTTCAATTCTCCAGAGAGCACACCTGCATGACCATGTTATAACACATACCTCACCTCTGGCCTATTATCCTTTATTGGAACACACTGGCCGCAGGTATGTCCATATTCCTGAAGGATATGTACACCCCCATGCTAGTTGCACTTGCATAACTTCAGATGCATTATGCTGAGCAAATACCTTTGTGCCAAAGTGGAATTCAAATTGCACCTTGCGACAGATCACCCACCATGCCGCGGATTTCCCAACTGTCATAATGTGCTGTAATGGGGAAGATTAGGTTTGACACAGAAAACCATAATAATGGCTACTCTCAACTATTCCATTATGAACTGGGAAGACTCCTCATGTACCAACACCTGTGCTCAATCATGTTGGATTCCATCAACCCCAATGACCTGGATCACAATAGTCACACAAACAGGGCTAACAGTATGCTACACATAGTCAGTCTCCAAGGCCAATGTTATGCTTCCTAAGAGCAAAGTGGTGACTGTCATGGCACCCATGCAGATGGACAATGCATGTGCAAATACTGAATCCTATACAAATGAACCTTAAGCAGTCACATACGTGCAGTGATTGTGCCATTGAAACAGAACCAAGATTCAACCAAACACAAAAAGAAGGCAAACTGGTGGCACCATGCTTTAAACTGTACCACAGAAGGTAGCAACTGTTGCAAGAGTGAACACACATGAGTGTAGGTGATCCCTGGTCAGCCTCAGTAAGATGCAAATACACCATATAAAACCACACAAAGCTAATGTGAAACTAATCAGCCACATATTATGAGAGCAACCACAGAGCATTCTATAGCTGTGTCATTAATCATAATGGCAACAACAAGACCTGCCATGCTGCACAGCACTATGGCATGGGAAGTACTGCACCTACAGAAATAGCACCTGTTCATCCAGATAGGGTCTTGGAGAACCTAAAGCCACTCCCACCCCCCAACAGGTATACATAGTTATATATACATGTACACTACAGAGCCCCTGTAATAACAACTATGCAGGTACAAGCTGCACTCTCTAAAGCCATGCATACAACTTTCATGGGACCTGTCAACATTCCAGGGTGTACACAAATCTAAGAACAATCAGCTCTCCATATACACATCATGTTCAATCATAGCTCCATGTCAGGCTGTGTATACACTGAATGGTGCACAGCAACAGTTATCACACCCCACAAAGGAGGAGACATCATTGATAATGGGACATAGTGCACTACTACCCTGCTGAGTCTGGTCTGTAAGGCCATGAACCGTGATCAACATATTTGATGTACTCAGTACAGATGTAGATGACAGTAAGGTTGATTCACACAGCATATCATGACCTTGCCAGGTCTTAAGACACCATCACCCATACTGTGTTCCAGCTACACTAAGTAGAGTGGTTGCAACTGGACTGTTGGCAGAACCAACACTACAGAATGTGTCTGACTAATGCACGCACATCAAACCAGTGCCAGCCACAGTAATACAGGGTTCATTCCTGGTACTCCCCCTCTTTGTTATCTATACCACTCAGACTAACACAGAAGGCATCTGCCTATTGATGTTTGCAAATGGCTATGAACTAGGAGCAATAGTTGACTCAATGTGTGCTGCGTTCAGCTTCAACATACAGAAGGGCCTGTGTGTGTCACATGTGTGGTGTGTGGCATATGGCCACAATCTGACAGCTAAGTATTGCATTGTCATCCCCTATGTTAAAAACCCTGTACCCATGAACTATCACCTAGGCAGCGGTCAATGTAATGGCAACTGTGTGAGTATGGGATTCAGCTGGACAGTAGACTTTTCTTTGATAGTTACTTCACCACACCAGTCAGGTAGTTTTATGTGGCACCCTTAATCATGACAGGGTGCCATCTATGAATATAGAGATAATTGTTCAGCCATACTCAACACTCATGTGACCCATAATAGATCACATATTTCCTTTAAGGTTATTTCCCATGTGTAGATGGCCTATGCTGCCATTCCCAATCCCTATCTCCACTATGTAGCATGCAGCCTACCCTATATAAAGCCATGTCAAACCCAGAGATGTTAGACATGCTACACTTAACACACCCTGATCCCAAATAATCACATACTTCATGAACATCCACCTGTCTAGTACAAGGATCACAACATGCCTGACAGATCTCTGTCCCATACACTTTACATACTCTTGCCATACTATGCATCCCTGTCCAGCGTAGCTGCACATCACCCTTCTCTGTGACATGGTGTGATGACCGCATGCCAAATATATCAGTAACCCTGTGGATCACTTCTGTGGCACTGCTTGAACTGGCCACTGAAACTTACCTGTCTGTTGCCTACAGCTAGGTAACCTGTCTGCCTAGGCTCATAAATGACCCAGGGCATATAGCCTACTAGTTCACTATGACCATACATGCTATAGTTGATATCCAGCACTACAAATACCATCAGGGTAGCTATTGTCCCATGTGTTTCACATGTGCAACACAGGCAATACATGGCAGGATGCTACACAGCTGTACAGTGCCATGTAGAGATGTATATGGCAAAACACATACATGTAAAACATTCTGTGAGCAAATCTGCAGGGTCACAGGTCACATCCCTAAAGGCTGTGTATGACTATATATGTGACATATACACAGCAATAAGGTCTATTGCATTAATGTGAACACATCCAGGCATGTGCTGATAGGTAGACACCAGTACAGGCAAACAGACATGCCTGTGTCAAGACAACATCCACATGGTGTATGAGCAATGTCATCACATGACACACACATATATGGTGATAACATCACATCACTAGTAAGTGTCAAATTGTGTGACTTAAACATGTCAGTGGTGTTAGTGTCATGTAGATTTGCAAAGACTTATTTGTAATCTTAATAAATGTGATACACATGTATGTTCAGCTGTACTTCTGTACTTCTCTGTGAGTTACTGTGACCTGTCTCCATCATTACATCTTCTAGGTATGCCACATAGCAGGCTGCCAGCATACACCCACTTGGAGAATGAGGTCCTCATCCCATACCTCCTCGACAACCATTAAACACTCTTCAGCCATGTGCCACAGGATGCACAGCAGTGGAATGCCCTGTGGGAGGAACTCCACAGGAGGGTAAATTATGTTGGTGGTCACAATCGCACCTATCAGCAGGTATGCCAACACTGCACCGACCTCATAAGATGGGTGAAACAGCGTGCTAATGCAATCGCCAGGGAACAAGGTGCAACAGGTGGGGGGCCACTCACCCAGCCCCCGCTCACACATATCGATGAGCTACTGGCCATCCTGGGGACACCTGCAGACCTCCATCCACAAGCTTTAGCTGGTATTGTGAAGGTGTGTGTGTGTGTCTCTCAACTACCGCACCTGAAGTTGCCTGGTAAGTCAGTACTGCACATATAACACAACTATATTTCACATAGTTGCATGTGTTACTATACAATATGCAATGTAACATCATATGCAAGGCATGTATGCACACATGCCACATACTATAGTCTGCCTCCCTATGTATGCACAGATGTGCATGCTCCATAGTATAGTGTATTGTACTGGCTTATGTGCTAACATGGACATTGCACCCTGTAGCTATCACACAGGTGTGGATAATGATCTTACTGCTGTGATACTCCTGTTTAGGTACCTCTGGTGTTTTGCAGTGACATCAGCCTGTGTCCAGTGAGATTATTATTTACCAGGCTTGATAATGCACAGATCATATTAATTGCATGCTATCTGCCATAAAACATGTATACATAATGTATGGTGGTCCTGTTAATAGACACTGGTCAGACCTGCAAAGCATCACAGTGGTTACCCATGTGAAACAATTGAAGACTATATGAAACACCTACACTAAACCTTCCAAACTGTCATTGCCAGATGTGTGGACAACTGTGAATACAATGGTGGAGATGTGTTTCACTGTAGGGACAGGTACTACATATCAGCATTACACATGTTGGGAATAGAAACAGTACTGTACAGAGAGCATATGTGTGGACACATTCTAAATATGTTGGAGTTGGAGTATGATCAGCCCACAGGATACACCCTTGTGGATTATACCCTTGCTATGAATGTCACACAATGTCATGTGCTATCTGACATGTCCATGACATGTAGTGGGCTGACTGCAACACTGCTCAACTATTCTGCAAAACATATCTCACATCCCATACATACGACCCTTTGTCTGCATAACCCTGTCCTCAGTGGAGCATATGAAATCTATTGGTGTATGTCATATGTGATAACACTGACATGTGAAATAGATGGCCATCACAACCATTGGACAGAACATTTCACACTGAGCTAATCGAAGGAAGGACACTGAGGAAACATGGAGCTATAATATATAACATTAAGTATCCTGTTTTTTGTTTATTTTGTTCTTTATTTCTTTGTTATTTATAGCACTTTGTGTACTGTGCATTTTTCTAGCTAGTTTCACTATGTGTGAGGTATTAACTGGAAATTGTCCACTTTTATTAAGCATCTGTTGGGTTGTTTGTTTCTGATAACTTGTTGCAGTTAAACTCTTTTTCTAGAGGCTCCTTTAGCTGTTTAAAACTTTCATTTAAAGGCTCACTGCTGCTTTTCAGCTGTGAGAAACATTTCTGCAGTTTGTTCTAAGTAGTGGGGATATTTGTAGCATTTCCATATTCAGGCTTGCATTTGGGCCTAGTGTTTGTGGAGGCTGTGTGTCTGAGCACATATTCAGGGACATCTTGGTTTAGCCAAAGCCATCAGGCTTTTCAGTGAGAGAGAATTGTTTGAGGTCATTGGCTGACTGAGGTCACCTGGACTACAGCTTAGACTAAGCACCTCATTGGTTCTTTTGAGATTTCTTTCTTAAAAGCTGTCTCAGGTTTCAACCTTCTCTTACCTAAGAAGTTCAGTTGTGAAAAAAAAAATTATCTGCTTTTACTGTATTTGTGTTTCTTCCTACTTTATTTTGCTTTTGCGAAATCTTAAAAGTACTCAATTGTATTTATTACTGCTTGGTGTAACTCATTCTAAGCCTTTTAGTTTAAGCACTTGGGCTTCAGACCAGTTGTTTTACATTAAGAAGGTTTGTGGTCTGCACTGTAGTGGCAGAACAGGTAGCTTACATCCTTGTAAGTTGGGAACTGCTGATTGAGGGTTCAGTGTCTCTGTTATTCTAAAAGTGTATTAATTCTGGTTTAAGCACTTGGGCTTCAGGCCAGTTATTTTACATTAAGAAGGTTCGTGGTCTGCACTCTTGTGGGAGGAGTGGCTGGACTCTGCCCTTCTGAACTGGGAATTTCTGGTTAAAGGCTTATAGTGCCTGCATATTTGAACTGCTTCTTACTGAAATTGGTACACCTTGTTTTCTGTAGCATAGACTAGATCCAGGCCTGCTGAATCTAGGTTTGTTTATATGCTTGTTGTTTGTTTTCTTGTTATTTCCCTGAAATGCTAATTCCACCTAAAATGCTTCTTTTCGGCACTTCTGTGGATCCCTAGTGATATCTGCATTGCTTACTGTACTTGTTTCACTTGAAAGAAAGTTACTGTTTGTCATTTTTGCATTTAAGTTACCTGTAACACATTGCATTTAAGTTACCTGGCACTTGCTCACTAAAGCAATTATATAAGTCAGCACTAAAAAATTAAAAGCACTACACCCTCACAAACTCCCCTTGAGTACCTTGTTCCCCATTGGCCCTTTTTTCAATTATAAAGGAATTCCCAATACTATTCTAGCATGTCCATAGGTCAGTTGTCAATCTCCTCTCCGGTCCAGCTGGTGAATCTGGGAATCTTGAGGCAATGTTACAACTGCCTCATGTGCACAGACAGCCCTCTCCTCCTCCCAACAAATTCCAACACATGTGAGAGATGCAACCATATAGCCAAACTGGAGGCTAAGCTCTCTTAACTCAGTCCTGGCGTAACCAGTCAGGAGGAGAAGGAAACCACACTCACTACAATTCCAGTCTCACATAGACCTACCACGACAGCAAACCAAACACATAAACACACAAAACATACTCGGCTCTAAATAAAAATCTGCCTAAGCAGCAGAGACCTCCAAAGCAGACACCCAAGCAACCGTTACCCCAAAACAAAACACATGCAACACATAGCTCATGAAGCCAGTGTGCTGAACAGTCACAGCCCTTAAGGATAAACAACACACCTGATACATTTGTAATAGGTGACTCTATCGTCAGGCACACTGGCGTCCCACTCACCAGGCTGAACAAGGAGAAGGTCATGGTGAGCTGCCTGTCGGGCACTAGGATCCGCCACATAACACAAGCTCAGGTCACTAGGCAAGTACATGACTCAGTCATTGTCCATGCTGGTGTGAATGACCTGAGACGTACCTCCCTGGACTACATGAAAAGAAACATAGAGGAGCTTTCTGAGCATGTAGCCCAGGCCGGTATGACCCTGACCTTGAGTAGCATCTTACCCTCACCAAGAATGATGGCACAACATGAAGACAAGATGATCAATTTCAACAATTGGCTTAAGCATTGGTGTCATTCAAAGGGGATCCAGTGCCTGTCAGCCTGGGATGACATGCTCGACAAGCCACGATGCTTCGCTAGGGACGGCTTGCACCTGTCACCCTGGGCTTTGGATATTGGCAAAGGCTCTTGCTACCCCATAGTGCCTTTTTAGGCAAGGCTCAAAAGACAAACCCACCTCCATAGGTATCATAAGGGATAAGAAACTAAGAGTAATGCTACTCAATGCCAGAAGTCTAAACCTCAAGATGCACGCACTCAAAACTCTCCTTAGCATGGAGAACATCGATATCTGTGCAGTAACAGAAACCTGGTTCAAGGCTCCCGAGAGCACCCCAGCACTACCAGGTTATACCTCATACCATGCTTTTCAGCCCCAAAACTTGGACTGAACCACAAAAGGAGGGGGAGTATCAATATTCGTCAAAGATACCCACACCTCCAGGTTGGTGGCACAGCACAAAGCATCAGAGATTATCCATGTGCAACTAACAGTGGGTAAAACTGCCTTCCAGTTTATAGCCTGCTACAGACCACCCTCCTAAACCCAGGAACCCCACTCGGCCTTCCTGAGAACACTGGAAAATATGAAGGTCTCTCCAACACCATTATATTGGGTGACTTCAACTACCCAAACATAGACTGGGAGCATTACTCTAGCTCCAACACCCTAGCCCAAAGGTTCCTAGAATTTATAAACTCAAATGCTATGGAACAACTTGTTACCACTCCCACAAGAGGGGAAAACATACTGGACCTGATCATCACCAACATGGGGACTCTATGCTCCAGACCAGAAGTGTATCCCTCACTGGTAAGATCAGACCATAAACTAATCTAACTGGATATTCACATCCCAAGCCCAGCTCCTGTCCGGAAAACCACAGTGAAAAACTTCTCTAAATCAAATTTCACACTCCTCAAAACCAAAGTGGAATCCTTCAAAGCCCCCGGGCCTGTGGAAAATATGGCCCAGACCACAGAATCCTTTATAAACGCATTCTATGAACACATTCAGGAATGCATGGATCATGCAATCCCAAATAAAACCAAGACCCAATCCTCCAAAGGTAGACGTCCTGTCTGGTGGACACCAGCCATAAACAAACTATACAATAGAAGGAGGAAGCTACTACACGACAGAGCAAAATCCCAAAAAGGGAAGGCATCTCTGATCAGTATTAGCAAAAAACTACGGGCACTCATAAAATCATCTAAGGCCAGCTTTGAGAGAAAAATTGCACAGGACACTAAGGATAATCACAAGGCTTTCTTTAGTTATGTTAGTAACCTGGGTGGGAATTCCCAGATATGCTCAGAATTAGTCCAAAATGACAAAAAATGCACTGAACCCACAGACATTGCCAACATCCTAGCTGACAGGTTCAGCGCAAACTTCTCCCCTCCCACCAAAGGGAAATTATCTATCCCAGCAGAGTGCTGCTCCTGACATCTCAGATGCTCAGGTAAGAGCCACTCTCCAAAGCAAAAACACAGCATCAATGGGGCCAGACGGTGTCCCAGGCTGCGTCCTACATGAACTCCAAGAAGAGCTAAACCCAAACATAAAACTACTGTTCATTCTCAGACTTACTACAGGATATATACCCAAAGAGTGGCGTACAGCAACAGTGGTCCCTCTCCACAAAGGTGGTGCCTCAACGGATCCTGGAAACTATCACCCCATAAGCCTGACTAGCTTGGTCTGCAAAGCTATGGAAAGGATCATCATGGACCTCATAAATAAAGATATTGGGGACATACAGACACTTGATCATACCCAGTTCAGCTTTGTTAAGGGCAGATCCTGCCTCTTAAGCCTGGTCGATTTCTTTTGAAACAGTCACCAAGGCCATTGACGAGGGGAAGGTGGTCCACACAGCCTACCTGGACCTCGCAAAAGCCTTCGATACAATACCCCACTCGGGCATTATAGATAAGCTCACCAGCTTAAATATAAGCCCCTATGTCACTAGATGGGTTGCAAACTGGCTCAAGGACAGAACCCACATGGTTAGAATTGCTGGAGCCATGTCAGACTCCAAACCAATTACAAGTGGCGTCCCACAAGGCTCAGTCCTGGGACCTCTCTTGTTCGTTATGTATTTCTTGGAGATACAGGCCAACACGGAAGGACTGTGGCTGACCAAGTTCGCAGATGACTGCAAACTGGGCACCATAATTGACACAAGCATTGTCCAAAAGGGCTTCATAGAAACAGACAACTGGTGCCAGAGACATGGCCTCAAGCTAAACGCCAAAAAGTGTATAGTCATCCCCTTTGGCAAAAACAAAGTGCCCACAAATAACTATGTAGGTGGTAATCCATTAAGTACAGAAGTAATTAGGGACCTGGAGACCCAAGTTGATAGCAATCTCTCATTTGACAACCACGTGGCCAAAGTGGTTAGAAAAACATTTTATATGGCCCACCTAATCATGAAGGGATTCACATCTAGATCAGGGGAGGTCATCGTGCCTCTTTACTCATCCCTCATCAGGCCCATAATTGAGTACAATGCCCCTTTTGGGATGTACCTTACCAGACACCTGCAGCAACTGGAAAGACCCCAAAAGTACCTCACCAAGAGGATCAAAGGGCTCAAACAGATGCCATATGCTGCCCGGTTAAATAAACTCCAGCTCTACTCAGTGGCATACCACCTGCTCAGAGGCGATCTGTGCCTGACGTATAAAGCCATGTCCAACCAGTAATTAATGGACATGCTGCATCTCAGAAAATCCAAATCCCATCAAGCTACGTGCTCGAGAGACTTGAACCTCAGCACTGAAATAAATAGGACATGCTGGAGGAACAGATTCATAACCCAGAGGCTCCCTTCACTCTGGAATAAAATTCCAGTCCAGGTTAGGCAGAGTCCCTCATTGACTCTCTTGAAGAGGAATCTTGAAGAGTGGATGGGAGATCGTAGGTTTACCCCGGGTATCACTTCTGTATCACTGTTAGGCAGAGGCACAGTATACTAACCTCGAAAAAGGGCATAGCAAAATTCATTTAAAATGGGTGGCGAAAGCCAAACACACTCTGGCTAGGCTTATAAATGCTCTTGGGCAGATAGCCTAGTATGAACCTATGAACCTATTTGTACACATGGCCATGGAGGATGGCCAGAGACATGAAGCAACACACACAATAGAAGTGATGTACATGTGGGTACACCCTGTTGTACATTTTCTCGACACAATACAACTATGGCCTTTGTGTAATGGTGATATTGCAGATGTGAAACACTAAACATCATACAGGCCTGTGCACAGCTTGTGTAGGCATAACATGAAACCACCACATAACATGTCTTGAACATCTTGAGTGTGTCACGACATGAAAGCATTCACCTATACAGTATCCAAATACATAATGTGTTGCACAACATACACATACAACCACATCAGGCCACAGATACAGTACATTCACCTTGCTGGTGTTAGACATCACTGTCATGCCTGCTCCTCATGCGTGTGAGGTACACAGATGGCATGTGGGACATAGAGTACTGCTAAGTTAGCCATGTGTGGGCATAGTTTCCAGGCATCAGTAATATGGTGGCAGATGTGCAGGGGTGTCATCTGTATACCATTCTGTGACCTGTGTCACACATTCCACACTAGGGTTTAGTGTGTATATAACTCAGTGATGTGGGTCACATTCCACATTATATATGTATTGTATGTGAATACAGTCATAACTGTGTCAGTAACTCACACTGTATAGGAATAGTGAAGCCACATGATGCCCTGCAACGGCTATGCACATCAGCTCAATGTGTAGTATGTCACTGCATATTTGTAGGGCGGACAGACAACATTGCGTCAGCTGAAGGCCCATGTTAGTATAACGCATCCCTGCATTGGGACATCATTACTGTACTGTAGATTGGAAAGGACACCATTGTGTTACACATGTATGCATGTCATTCAACACGTCAGCAGAAGACATGTCATACTACATGTGATTGGCAAGGTCATATGCCACACATCAGGCCGGTGTACTGTAAACCTGTGCTGGTTTGTGGCACCATTGCAAAGAAGGGACAGCCATGTCAAACGTGTAGAACCACATGCACAATGTCTGTAGACTCAACTCAGGGGTAGGCAGAATAATGTTGAACAGACATGTACTGTTTTGGGGGTGATATGCAAATTAGGGCTCAGGCAAGCATAGTATTCAGTCGACATACCCTTCTGCTCATGTCCTCACACATAGGGGCAGTGGCTAACACAAAGCATCAGTGGCAGATGTACAAAGGTCAGTGATGGTCTGTTAACATGTGGTGTATGTTGCACACACCATGGCAGTGCAATGCAATGGTGCATAATGCATGCATTGTGTTGCAGGTATGGGGCATAAGCTACTAACATAAATGGTGCAATACAGGTATGTATGCTAACCACCACTATAATTGTGTAAGGTGCATGCCATCTGCTATAACACATGCATGCTGTTGTGTGCAACTCAGAGATGTATGATAACTACCACTATAATTGTCTAAGCAGAATGCCATCTGCCATATCACCTGCATGTTGCATGCCGTTGGGTGCCATAGCATGTGTCTGTGTATTTGTGTGGTATAACTTGTAATGTACAGTTCTTGTCTTCCCCTCACAGGTGTTGATATAGGTGTGTTGCCCTCCTGCGGTCCACCTGATGTTAGTGTCCCCACAGACTCTAGCAGTGATGATGAAAGTATGACTGAGGCACAGGCAGGGTTGTCAGGGGCTGAATTTGTGCCATTGGTTGCCATTCCACCTGTATCCCCTCATCCTAAAACACATTTCCCCTGCCTACACATACCCAATCACCACTGGCCATAGAGGAAGGACAGTTATTGGGTGGTAGCATGGAACAGGGAAGTGTGGAGACTACGGAAGGTGTGCCTGCACACCAAGATCCCAGTCAACTGACTGATGATGTCCCACACAGGCATGTGCCCAGTGTTGCTCGTAGGAGGACCACTGGTCAGCATGCCCCTGCAAAACAAAGCACATCAGCTGGAGTCACCAGACGCATGATTCAGGCTGTAATGGAGGCACAGGCATGTGCTGAATGGCACAACAGAGAAGGTCTGAGGCTTCAGAGGTCTGCTGTCTGTTCATTAACTGACAACATCCAGGCAATTGCAAATGCTCACAATCACCTTGCAGATGTTTTGGATAGATGATTGGGTGACATGGTGGGAGTCCCTGACCATGGCATTTCAATCCTCGAGCGTGGAATGTCTGTGCTGGCACATCTGGTTGGGTGAGGCATCGGACACGTGGACTTAGGTCAGCTACATCACCTGTTGAAGGTCTACGTGAACATGCTATTGCACATGCCCACTCCCATAGTGGTGGTAGCAGCAGCAGTGCAGCTTTTGCTGTGCAGTCCTCACCAGGACACAGCATGTGCATGTGGTCCTGGGCAGTCCCAGCAGGGACATGGTTCCAGTGGACATGTGTCATCAGACAGTGCCCAATCTGGTCCTCTGCCTGGTAGTGCCCGTGCAACCCCTGGCAGGCGCAGGTCATGTGGCCATGGCCAGACACCGTGAACTGTGAAACCTGCCTTGTACAGTCTGCAGCTGTCAATAATACCCCTGTGTAGGTCAGCCACATGCCAGACCTGTGTGCATGCATGCATACACACACACACACACACACACACACACACACACACACACACACACACACACCAGAAACAACAACTGTAGGGCACCTCAACACACACACACACGCATAACATCCACACATGCCCAATGATATCACAGGCCCTAACACACACACATGATGTCATCCAATGGTGCAGCCTAGGCCTCTGGCAAACATTATCACCCTGTGCATATGATGATGCCTGTGCCACATCCCTGTCATCCACACCATCAGTGCAGGGACATGCTCATATGGTCTGATGCATAGGGTGAACATACTAGGTAGACAATTGTAGATTAATATTGTTGAGTAGTGTTGACAGGCAGCAGACATACCATGTATTACAGTTTTATAATGCATTTTGTACATTTGACAGTATGTATCATGTGTAACAACACTAACAGCATGTTGATCTTGATGTTCTGCCTTCCTCTTTCAGGTGTAGTTGCATGTGATGGGGGATGTCAGTGTTTGCGGTTAGTGTCCCATATGTACATGTTGACTACTCACAGGTCTGTATAACAATACCTGCATGCACTTTGTAGCTTCCACATCAAAGTTATACTCTCCCATGTTTCAATTATGTTTACTGTTCTAATGATCCAAGAGCATGATAGCTGTGTAGTAAGCTACTGTGTTCAGAGCCATCACATCCATAGTGGGTGACATCACAGGTATAGATACCTGGAGCAGGGAGGAGGTAAGAGTGGTATAGCGCATGACAAGGGTAAAGGCCAGTGGAAATAGTGACTTCTCATTGGGAAGCAGTAATACCCGCTGCCATGACAGGATGCAAACACAGTCACACCCACACACTCAGGGATTCACAGACACAGTAACTCACATTCTGGCACACACACACAGTTGCCAGTGTTCGGATGAGAACCCCTGCCTACGTGCAAATCATCATTATAGTACTACACAATTACAAGACGCGCCACAGAGATTACACATGTACAGGTAGTCACACACATACAGACACTTGATATGTGTGAGGTTCAACCACCTTCCTATGCCTTTTTTTCTACACTTCACTCTGTACTGATGTCAACAACAGTGTTCAGGAGAGTGAAAAACATGTGGGATGTATTCCCAACCATACGTGACATATATGGGTATACACACCCACACGTGCCAGTACTGTGAATCAAACACCTGTCTATCTTATGAAAGGCATTACAGAGGTACAGCACTATCGCATTCACTACAAAGTGTACTGACTCTTTCCTTTGCCAACTGTGCTGATATATGCACAATATATGTACAGAGGAGGTATTACTGTTACAGGTGTCAAGAGGTTTGTCTTCAGTGTCACCCTTACTGCATTCTACATTGTCTGTCTTCCACTTCAATTAACAAAACCAGACCTTAGCAGTTACACAGGTTATTGTAGTAATAGTTGTAACACACCAGTGAGCTGTCCTCAGTAATCATTTATCTGCAAAGTAGCCCCACCACTTAGTAGTCATGTCCAAACATTTGTCCATACCTCATCTACAGCTTACTGTACTTTGAGCATATCCCAATATACAGTTGGAAATGTTGAGGCTGTACTGCAACAGCATGTACTAAGACAACAGTCACCTTCAAACATCAGACATTGCACACGCATGGAATCTAAACAAACATCAATACATGTACACATATGCAGTCTATATCAGTAAGTGGACTAGCAGGTCAAAAGGATACATTCCACACCTTCCACACGCCATGTGTGAAACATAATCGAGCATTACACCATAATGGATGTTGTATTCATGTACTGGTAGGACACAACCACCTTCACCAAGTAGCCAAGTGTACATATATGACAACAACACATATCAGCAAGACACAGACAGCATTATTCCATGTCATGCTCCTACAAACTGTTCCTTGACAGTTCCATGGTGAAGCCAGGGCACTGTAATGGTCAACAGTGAGCACATCATATTTGCCACACACACCTCATGTTTACTGGAAGAGTGCCAGCAATGTGCTCTGTTAGAGTTAGGCAGTACACTCATTCAAGCATGTGCGAGGTCTGTGGCTTGTAAACATCTCACCCTAGCATGTACTGGCTATTGTGGTACTAAGGCTAATGTCCAGACAGCACACAGCATGCATGGCTTGCAATTGTTGACATGGGGTATTTGTAGGAGCTGTGGGCACACATGGCTGTACATGTCATGGACATATCACCTGTAACTACTCAGAACATGCAGAGCAGAGCTGGATTTCCCTTAGTCTGTCAATATAGGCATTGTGTAGGTCCTATGATCTTGTTATTTGGGTATGTTTGTAGGCATTGCATTAGGTGGATGGGTCTAATGACATACATGCCACATGGGTTGTTGTATAATATGATAGTTGTCATGGGTGACCAGTAGAGAGGGAATATTACCTCTGTTAACATAGATATCAAAACGTATGTACTGTTAGCATGCTATCTACCGTGTGCATGTGTGTAATGACTGTAGCCACCTGTATGTAGAAAAGATAACTAAAGCTATGGTAATGTAATTTATATTGTATGAGTGTGGGATGTACATATCCAGGGCAGGTACAGTTAGGGCATATACAACCATGAGGGTGTTGTTTACTGGTGTACAGCAACAGTCGACTGTGTTAATGCTGGCAACCTCCAAGGGACCCTGGTATGTATACAACTGAACTGGTAACAAATAGTGGTATTATTGCATTGCATAACACATTATGCAGCTGTGTCTGTACATTGATACTTTGCACAGTTGATGTAGGCCTAGGTACAGTCCACCAATCGAAGGTTATCTGGTGGTCTACCATACTATGTCATACCACATATGGATGTGTGTTGGTAGTCTGCGGACAAGGTGGTGGATGTATATGAGGATGCAACCTAGAATGCAGCATTTGCCACTGTCACCTGTACCTGACTCATCTGTGATGAGTTATGCCGGAGTAGTGGTCTTTATATGTGAGAAGCCTTTATAAATATGTGGACACCACCACGACCTGGAATTTTCCATACCAGTGCTATGGCCCACATGTCTGGATCTGAGTTATATGGTGGTAGTGCAATTGTGCAATACAGAGCCTTCAGCCAGGTGTTCCTCACTGCATAGATGTCAGTATTCCCCATTGTAGGTTCTACATTGAGCAAATGGATTACAAAAGCCACACATCTAGCACTGGTTAGCATAAGCATCCAATCCAATTGCCTTGAAGGTGTCAGGGTGTTACTTCTGTGTGTATAACTTTTGCCTTAGAATGCGACTATATGGGTAAATGTGACCTAGGTATTATACACACTCAATTGAAACATGGATGCATGTGCTTTATGTTGAATGTTTGTCATTCAGTCATGACAGCCCGGAATGACAGACACTGGACAACCTCATAGTAACAACAGGACATTGGCTCATTGTTTTGGTCTAGCAGTTGCCACTCATACCATGACATGACTGCGAGTGGCAGTAATGTGCTTGGTAGCAAATGCAACATGTAATGTGACAGACAGCAGCAGATATTGTGTATATAACAAATGTGAGAAATACTTAGTGTAGCAGTCCTGCTAATACTGTCAACTACTAACACAGCCGTGAGAGTCATCTTGACACCTGCACCTCAGTACCATTACACAATGTGGCTCACACATTATGCTTGCACATGCCACTGTTCCAAGTATAATGCCACTGTCCACAACCTGCTATCAATGTATGCCTTTCAGGGCAGCAAGGTGTCTGACACATGCTGTAGGTAGCATCTGCCTGTGTGTCCCAGTTAAACTATTGTCTGTCACATCCACACATGCATGATTGTGTATACTTAACATATATATGTCAGTACTTCATGTACATGTATGCATGTGTATCACGCAGCACAGACACAGATATATAATTTACGGGCCACATACAGGTATCAGGTAGTAAACCAGTATGATGTGCATATATACTGACAGTAAGATGTACATAGCTGTAAACCTGTGTGTTTACAATAGGAGTCCATTACAATGTGTTCTGTACATGTAAGTGTATGAGCATGCACACTGTGGTCTTTTGTGGTGAGAATCGGAGTGCATCCCAAACAGCCCTGTGCTACTAAGTGTATGAGCGTACCCACTGCCCTCCTTATGTAATTTGAATCAGTGCATCCAAACAAATTCTATGATTCTATGTGTATGAGCATGACCACTGTAACCCTGTATAGTGATAGTAGTTGTCCATTCCACAGATGGATATACTCCAGTTCAGGGCTTGTTGTGCTACAACTATACCTCTCAGGCATACCTATGTCTTACCTGCAGATTATGTGTCTTGTTTGTGCATACAGGTTGTAATGGGCAACTACTTTAAACACACAGGTTTACAGCTATGTACATCTTGACTGTCAGTATCCCTGATGTCCTCAATCTTAGAAGGGCACCCCAGCACTATCAGGTTTTACCTCATATCATGCGTTCCGGCCCCAAAATCCGGACAATACCAAGAAAGGAGGGGGGTATCCATATTCATCAAGGACACCCACACCTCAAGACTGGTGGCAACGCATGATGCATCGGAGACCATCCAGGTGCAATTAACCATAGGCAAGACTGCTCTGCAAATTGTAGCATGTTACAGGCCACCCTCACAAACTCAGGAACCTCACATGGCTTTCCTGAAAACACTGGAGGGATAAATGTCTCCAAACACCATCATACTAGGTGACTTCAATTACCCTAATATAGACTGGGAACACTACTCAAGCCCAAACACCCTACCCCCAAAAGTTCCTGGAATTCATAAACTCAAATGCCATGGAACAACTAGTCACCATCCCCACAAGAGGAGAAAACATACTTGATCTCATCATCACTTAACATGGGAGCACAATGTTCAACACCGAAGTATACCCCCACTGGTGAGATCAGATCACAAACTAATCTCGCTGGAGGTCCTCATCCCACCCCCACCTGAAATAAAAAGACCACAGTAAAGAACTTCTAAAGCTGACTTCACACTTCTAATGACTAGTGTGGCTCCCTTAAGGCCCCCGAGCCAGGCGGAAAACAGTACTCAAGCCGCTGAATCACTTACAAATGCCTTCTACCAGCACCTGCAGAACTGCATGGATAAGGCAATCCCAAGCAAAACAAAGACTCTTTGTACCAAGGCAAGCGTCCAGTCTGGTGGACCCCAGCCATAAACAAACTCTACAACAAAAGGAGGAAGCTACTACAAGATAGAGCAAAATCCTTAAAGGTAAGACACCCTTTGATCACTATAAGTAAAAACTAAGAGCTCTCATAAAATCATCCAAAGCAAATTTTGAGAGAAAAATAGCTAAAGACTCAAAAGACAATCATAAGGCCTTCTTTAGCTATAGCTTGAAACCTGGGAGGAAACTCCCAGATATGCTCAGAACTAGTTCAAAATGATGTGAAGATTGATCCTACAGACGCTGCCAACATACTGGCTGACAGGTTCAGTGCAAATCCTCCCCCCCCAAAAGGAGAGATATCTATACCAAACGACAGCCCCCAAACATCTCTAACGCCCAAGTGAGAACTGCTCTCTCCAAAGCAAAAACACAGCATCCATGGGACCTGATGGTGTCCCCGGCTGTGTATTCCACGAACTCAATGAGGAATTAAACCCACAGCTAGGACAGCTGTTTAATCATAGTCTCACCTCTGGATCGTGCTCCAGGAGTGGCGCACTGCGACTGTGGTCCCACTTCACAAGGCGGTGCCTCCACCGACCCTGGAAATTACCGTCCATTAGCTTGACAAGCCTTATCTGCAAAGCCATGGAGAGGATCATAATGGACCTCATAAATAAAGACATAGGGAATTTGCAGACTTTGGATCCAACCCAGTTTGGCTTTGTCAAAGGCAGATCATGCCTTTTAAACTTGGTTGACTTTTTCAAACAGTCACCAAAGCCATTGATGAGGGAATTCATCTGACCTGCCTGATCTAGTGAGGAGCCACCGATGTCACTGAACATCATTGAGCTCAAAAACAAATGTTAACCCATACATCTAGATCAGGTTTCTGGCTTCAGTGGTGAATAAAGTTAAGTTGCGCCATCAAGACTCAATATAATTCTGGGCACTCTCTTTGATATAATGATCCTGAAAGTCTGGACCTTTGATGCTGACTGGTTAATACCAGCGCGGTCATGCCTTCCGGAAAACCGAGACACTAACGTCTCCGGACCTGGTTCAGATCAGTCTGTATCGTCGTCAGTGTTGATGCGTGGTTCTGGACGTGAGGTCAAAAATCGTCTCGCGCTAATCATTGATTTGATGAATAATATTATAAAATCAGTCAATTACCTCTTAAATATTAATGAGGATGATTCTTGAAATCATTTCAAAAATCTTGATAGTTGGAATCATATGAATATTCTCAGTGTGCCTCGACCAGACCATGACCTGTTCAGGTGTGTGGTGGGTTCGATCTCCCTCCTCAGTGTGTGTGTGTGTGTGTGTGTTGGGCAGGTGGTTTCAGAGATACCTTTGATCGTCAATATATCGTTTAAATAAAGGTTGGGATGGTGTGTCATCAGCGCTGGTTACCTTTACATGGGCAGGGCGTGTGTGCAATGCGGCAAGTGTGTTGTTTGTTGTTATTATTGTGACTGCCACTGGGCATACCGTAACATTGCTGTTTGTATGCACCGCCGGTAACATATCTGTGGTGACTGATTGTCACCTGAAAGTATTACAAAGTTAGGAATGGAAAGAATACTGATCAAGAATGACTAAGTTGGTATGTTGCGCACTGTGAGAACATTTTGAAATGATCAGCTAGATTGTAAGTCATACCCATTATGCCCTACTAGCTCACAATCCTGGGGTGGATTACATTATTTCCCGTGTTTACCCCAAACTCCATACACAACAACCATCCTTCTCTGATGAACTGATTAATTCAAGTAAACATAAAACAAAGAGATGCCTCTGTTTTTACAGCCTTTTTTCAGTTCCTTTGTGACCCCTCTGTGTCTAGGGTGTTCAGACATGTGTGTGTGTATATATATATATATATATATATATATATATATATATATATATATATATATATATATGGCTATAGCTGTGTGCTGTGTGTATATATCTTTCTCCTGTCTCCTCCTCATATATATATATATGGCCGTGTGTGTGTGTGTGGGCGTGTGTGTGTGTGTGTGTGTGTGTGTACATCCATAAATTATATATGTATATGTAGTTGCCTTGAGCAGTTACAGCCACGAATATAGACTTGTCTTTGTTTTTTCAGAGCACCGTGCATTCAAGGGTACTATGCATGTATTTCAGTAACTGTCCCATTTGTTTCAGTACTGTGGAATACCTATTAAGATGTGTACAAATCAGGTAAATAACCATTACCTTGAATACAGATTATGGTCCCATTGACCTCCAGTGTGCATGGTCCATAGTTCAAAACATAACCTTGTTTAAACTTATCAGTTGGACTGGTCGAACAGTTAAAAGTGGGTGTAAATGTGTTTCATGACAGTAACAGTGGATACATTGTGCAACTCTCAGTATGGCGAATCACGCTGATATGCCACCTACAAATACACTTTGCGGGACTTCTATAACTTGACCATCTCTGTATTGCTGTGGTGATAAACTAGTTTGGTAGATGTTCTAATCCCGATTGATGTCTGTGTGTCTGTCTGCCGGCTCCCAGTGCTTTTGCAGTATGCACACTCTTTACCAGTTCACATACTCACCATTAGCGTCTGCTTCATACCACCTAGAAATACCTCTGGGACTGTAACTGTGTAATGCTGCAGTGTGATAAAGCTGGAGGTGGGGGTTCCTATTCAAGAGGCACATTGGCAGGTGTGTGTTTGACAGTCAGAGCCTGTGTGGAGGCGGCTGTGGTGTTGGCACAGCTGGGCATAGCTGGGGAGTTGTTTTGTGAATTTTTCTATATGGCATCTGTATTATATGTCTGTGTCACACCTCTGTGAGGTACAGATGTCAATCAGCCAAGGGACTGTGTTGGCAAGCCATGCCCTACTCTGGCAAGGTCTGGTAGACAAGTATGCAAAACTACTGTGCAGAATCGATTTCTGAACCCATGTGTCATGCTGAAACACACTTGCCTAGAATATCCACACTGTGTTGCAAGTACCCTGCATTACGATGACAGCTGAAACAGGCTGCTGTGATTACCGCAGTGGGCTGCAGAGGTATAACACACTGACAACAGTACAATAAAACCACATAATTGTTTCAAATATGCCTTTTGCTATGTTCCACCACACTGAGTCTGTAACCATGTGTTGTCATCAAATACTTGATCTAAGGCCATACAATGCCTTACACACGCCCTGTATGGACAGATGCCACTGGCACAGGGAATGCCTGTATCATGCTATCAAAGCGGGTGCGGTCCAACCTGCTGTCAGTGCTTGTCCTGCCACAGGCTAGTATTGGCATATCCGGTAATGCAATTTGTGTACTAACATGTACAGTCAAAACCAGGTACACTTGTACATGTCACTGTACATTATTGTAGCACACATCCCAGGCAATGTCCATGTCAAGAACTATAAAACACAGACATGGCATGCATTGCAAAGCAATGGCCATACACAATAGTAACCAGGATGACAGGACAGTTCGCTGGCCTATCTGTGTGGGACATTACAGACACACCGCCTGTTCCTGCGCACACACCACTGTCAGGTGACATGATGCCAAGGATTACCCTCACCCAGCCTTGTGCATGCACTGACCAACCACTACACACCCATGGTAATGCGAAGCATGCATGTGGTACTGATACCTTGTGTGCGATTGGCCAGGGTATGATGCTCTAACCACAGTCACACCCAGTATAACTCCCACTGTACTGACTGATGTCAAGACGTTCACATACTATTTATCTAGAACCTCAGGATGTCCTGTGGTGCATGTAGTACCCTTGTTACTGGGCGTGGCAAACTAAGTAGTTAAGAGTATTTATGAGCCTACAGCAGGAAGTGTGGCAATGTGTCTGAGTCCCTTAGAGGTATGGTTGTGTTGACAATGACACATCTCTGTTCCATGTGGACAGCCATGTGTGCTACACCTAATGTATGTCTACTATATCTCCTGTTGCAGATATGGCTGCCAGCACACATAATGTTCTTGGCACACCAACATATCAACTATGTGGCACATGGAGTAACTGCATGCACTTGTAATAGTAATAGCTAGTCAATCAAGGGTTTGACCCCCTGTACTGGTAGGTGTGTGACAGATGATGCTTTGGTTTTAGTCTCCAACTTCCTTCTCCACCAGTATACTTTTGCCTCTGTCTCCCTCCCACACTCTCATGGATGTGGAGTTGTACACCTGCTCAGCAGCTTATGTTTGTAGTGATGGTCATGATCAGGTGATGACCTCTGCACTATTGCATTCCTCCTCTAGCTGATTGCATGGAACAGCTGTGGTGATGTTCCCACGCCAATTGCACATGGGCACAGTGCAATATCTACACTGCAAGACATCATGTTTGGTGTTTGCGCACGCCGGCGGTCGCTGTGGTGGACTTCTGGATCTGATGTTTGGTAAACAACATCACCGAATGATATCCTAGGAATCCTCAAACAACATACACAGTGGAAAATAATACAAAAGACGGGAGGGTGATGTATAAAGACGTGACTACAGCATGTAAGGGTAATAGCTATGCTTCACTGAGACTGCCAGTTTAACAAGTTTGTGCGGTAATGGCTATTCAGCATGTTTAAAACTATAGAACGGTGCTTTCTGTTTGGCCAGAGGAACCCCATCTGTGGGGCCATCTGTGGACTGAATCGTTGGAGACATTTGTTTAGCAGGCACTCACTGAATACACATCTGTGAACTGCAAGCTGTAAGTGTGAGGATTGCCGGAGTCGTGGTTAGTGATAGTGATGAGAGTTACTGCCATTGCATCCCTGACTGGACATATATATATATATATATATATATATATATATATATATATATATATATATATATATATATGTGTGTGTGTGTGTATGTCTGTAAAAAGCAATACACACCCAGCATAAACACCACACATGCTTACTGCTGTTTTATATGTAAACCTGCTTACTAATTGCCTTAAACTCATTATAGCGCGACACTTCACTCCAGTTCACTTTTAATTGTTATTTTGCAGGTTATACAGCAGACAGATGTGTCGAGAAATATGTTCGTATACAATTCAATGGAAAATGTACCATGTTGCATTGGGATGGGAGCTTGAGAATCTACCAGTTAGGTGAATGCTCTAATAATACTATTGCTGTTAACGCTTTATTTGCATATATACCCATAACGCGACTCCTGGTTCCCAAGCTTTTACTGTGTCACTAACACTGCAATTAGCCATTCTCAGTTAGTTCTCAGGAGTTGTATCCACACACCACTACACATTGGCCACTCTCTACTCCTGTAGACTCATCCCACTTGGTTATTTCACTCCATGTATCCTCAAAATCTAAACTTCCAGACCACAAACATTGCTGACATGAGTATTACAAAGGACGCTGGCTACAATTTATAGCCATTGTCCCACATGGGACATGCATATCTTATTTTCAGATTGAATCTATGCATTACATCCTTAATCCCGTTAACATGATACTACAATAAATTAATAAGTATGACTATCGCGTGCTTAGCATCTTACCTATGATAGCGAGCCTATATACGAGTTTGGTAATTCTTTACAAAGTAGACCAGTTTAGTACTTGATTGCGGTGGCAGGCACATCACAGGAATGATTCCATGCATGGGGTCTCAAATTTGATTTTTCAGCACAGCACTGACTTTGGACATTGCGCACTTCATTTAGCAGTTTGTCCTTCCTCTTATGCACAACTATTATTCTATCCTGTGGGGTTGTAGGGAAGATTCATGTTGTTATGTCTTGCAAATGGAGCCAATGTGTTACAGAGAATGTACTTCTACATATGAATGTATGCGTAATGGCGGCATATATGTATATTAGACTCACTTTGACTTTCCCAGAGGTCCAATTAGGAACCACCATCAGCTCAACCCTGACATGCCTGGGATCCCGCGTTTTCCTCACCCGCAATTCCTCCACCCGCCTGAGTTCAACATACCGCATACCATCATTGTCCAGTTGCTATAGCAGCCATGACACCTCCACACATTGCCCTCTCGAGCATTAGGGGCCATATGTGGTGTCATCAAATGTGATCCACAAAGGCCATACAATGCCTTACACACATGCCCTGTATGGACAGATGCCACTGACACCAGGGAATACCTGTATCATGCTATCAAAGCAGGTGCAGGGTCAACCTGCTGTCAATTAGCATGTCCTGCCACACCAGGCTAGTATTGGCATATCTGATGATAACAGACTGTGTACACAACATGTGCCAGTCAAACCAGGTACACTTGTACATGTCACTGTACATTATTGTGGGCCATGCACATCCCAGGCAATGTCCATGTCAAGGACTATAAAACACAGACATGGCATGCATTGCAAAGCAATGGCCATACACAATGGTAACCAGGATGACAGGACAGTTCATACAATACCCATCTGTGTGGGACATTACAGACACTACACCCCTGAACCACACTGCACACCACTGTCGGGTGACATGATGCCAAGAATTACCCCTCACCCAGCCTTGTTCAGCCATCTTGCACAGCCAAACACTACACACCCATGAAGTAATGCAAGCATGCATGTCAGTACTGATACCTTGTGCCTGGGTGTGGGGTATGATGCTCCCAACCACAGTCACACCCAGTATAACTCCCACTGGCATACTGACTGATGTCAGACACGTTCACATGCCCTAGCCCATAGAACCTCAGGATATCCCCTGTGGTGCATGTAGTACCTGTGCATTACTGCAGTGTGGCAAACTAAGTAGTTAGGAAGTGTATTTATGAGCCTGGCAAAGTGTGGCAATGTGTCTGAGTCCCTTAGAGAGTGTGGTTGTGTTGACAATGACATCTGTTCATGTGGACAGCCATGTGTGCTACACCTAATGTATGTCTACTATATCTCTGTTGCAGATGTCGCTCACCAGCACACATATATGTTCTTACAGCACACCAACATATCAGCTATGTGGCACATGGAGTAACTGCATGCACTTGTAATAGTAATGGCTAGTCAATCAAGGGTTTGACCCCCTGTACTGGTAGGTGTGTGACAGATGATGCTTTGGTTTTAGTCTCCAACCCCTTCTCTGATGTACTTTGCCTCTGTCTGTCCCTCCCACACACTCTCTCGTGGATGTGGAGTTGTACACCTGCTCAGCAGCAGCTTATGTTTTGTAAGTGATGGTCATGATCAGGTGATGACCTCTGCACCTATTGCAGTCCTCCTCTAGCTGATTGCATGCGGAACAGCTGTGGTGATGTTCCCATAGCCAATTGCATGGAAACACAGTACAATATCTAGGAACATCATGTTGGTGTTTGCCCATGACGGTAGCTGTGAGTGGAACCTGGATCTGTTGTTTGGTAAACAACATCACAGATGATATCTCGAGAATCCTCAAACAACATACACAGTGGAAAATAGCCTAAAGACAGGAGGGTGATGTACCAGATGTGACTACAGCATGTAAGTGTAGCTATGCTTCAATGAGACTACTGCCAGTTTAACAAGTTGTGTGTGGTAATGGGTATTCAGCATGTTTTAAAGCTAACAAGACAGTGCTCTGTTTGTGAGGGAACCCACATCTGTAGGGCCATCTGTGGACTGATCAGTGTGAGGAACCATTTGTTTCTTGTGTTACTCACTGAATACACATCTGTGAACTGCAGAAGCATAGTGTGAGGATTGCAGTCAGTAGTTGGTGATAGTGATGAGAGTTACTGCCATTGCATCCCTGACTGGACATATATATATATTTATTTATTTTATTTATTTTTATTTTACATTTGTTGACCGGGCTAGTCTAGCTGGATACATGTCCCTTTTTCAGTAGAGGCCCGGAGATAGCTCCAAGACATGGTCTAAACAATAAATAGTAAGTTCAAACAACACAGAAAAATATCAATAATATACTAATAAAAATACTTTAAAAAGGGGAAAAAATATATATATATATATATATATATATATATATATATATATATATATATATATATATATATATATATATATATATGTGTGTGTGTGTGTGTGTATGTGTCTGTAAAGCAATGCACACCCCGCGCAAACGCACTTACACATGCTTACTGCTGTTTATATATACTTAAACCTGCTTACTAGTGCCTTATTCATTATGACACTGACACTTCACTCCAGTTCACTTTTAATTGTTATTTTGCAGGTTATACAGCAGACAGATGTCGAAATATGTTCGTATACAGATTACCAATGGAAAATGGTATGTGTTGCAGTGGGATTCGGAATGGGAATGTCTGCTGGTTAGGTGAATGCTCTAACCAATACACTATTGCTGTGCTGCTTTATTTGCATATATACCCATATACCCATGACTCCTGGTTCCCCAAACACCCATACCAACACGTCACTAACACTGCAGTCATCCATTCTCCAGTTGGATTCTCGGTGTATCCACACCACTACACATTGGCCACTCCCTACTCCTGTAGACTCATCCCATCAGTTGACTCACTCCATGTATCCTCAGAAATCCCAAATATTTAGACCACAAACACTGGTGACATGAGTGACTAAAAGGACACTATTTGCAATTTTATATGTTGTCCCACATGGGACATGCATGTCCTTATTTCAAGATTAGACTCTATACTTCATTACATCCTTAATCCCGTTAACATGATACTACAATAAATTAATAAGTATGACTATGCGGTAACGCGCATGTTACACATGATAGCTAATTATGTACGAGTTTGGCGTAATTCTTTTACAAATAGACCAGTTTAGTACTTGGTGTTGCGGTAGCAGGAACATCACAGGAATGATTCCATGCATGAGAAAGTCCTCAAATTTGATTTTTTCAGCACAGCACTGACTTTGGACATTGTACACACTTCTGCATTTTAGCAGTTTTGTCCCTTCCCTCTTATGCACAACCTATTATTCTATCTATGTCGAGGTTTGTAAGGGAAGATTCATGTTATTTATGTCTGCAAATGGAATAAATGTGTTACAGAGAATGTACTTCTACATATAGATGTATGCATGTGTGTATGCATATATGCTTATAATGAACTCACTGACTTCCACGAGGCGGTCCAATTAGAACCATCCCATCCAACCCTGACATGCCTGGATCCATAATTTCATACCCATAATTCCTCCACCCCGCCTGAGTTCAACATACACGCATACCATCCATTGTCCAGTTGCTATCGCAGCCATGACACACCTCCACACATTGCCCTCTCCCGAGCATTAGGGGCCCTACATGTATGTTGTCCCAACCCATGTATTCTCAGGCTCTCCCACCATTTGGTCCTTGAACCTACCTGTCCTTGCTTGTGTAATGGTCGAATGGCCAAACAGCCTATCAATTTTTGGGTAGTCCCACCAGGGACTACCCTCTGATTGTAAAGTAGACTTAGCAGAACAACAATGTGACTCCCACTGGTAATCTCCTGCCTGTGGTGTGAGTAGCAGTGCTATGCTCACTCCTGTCCAGCTTGATATGACATACACTGACAGCGCTGTATAATACTGGGGTTGCTGTTGATTCCCTTTTCATTCCTTTTGTATGCTTTATTGTTACGTTCATTCTTCATATATATATATATATATATATATATATATATATATATATATATATACATATATATATATATATATATATATATATATATATATATATAAATTTCAAATTTCTATCTTCCACACGCAAATGCTCCTGCTTTCACCCTACATAAATACAAATACATTTCCCCATAGAGCCTACTAAACTCCTGATGCAAACTTCACTATGTCCTCTCCTTTTCTATTTACCTTACACAAACCTAATCCATCACCTTCTGATCATTCAATTTTTCTCTCAACTCCTAGCATGTATACTGTCCAGTAATCACTGATGCCTATTTCTTGACAATTGATTCTTATTGCTCTGAATGTAAAAACCTGCAACCTTTGTCTCATTGCATGTACAATGACAATTTATTATTTTACTATACCTGTTTTGTATGAATTCATACATGTATTTTACCTTTGTATTTGGAATTTTTTGTAACCTCTAATTGTGTTTTTTATGGAGCTTTTCTCCCCGGGCCTCCACTGAAAATGGGCACATTCTGGCCCAGTGGACTTCCCCTGTAATCAAACTGAAATAAATAAATAACACACACATATATATATATATATATATATATATATATAGATATAGATATATATATATACATATATATATATATATATATATATATATATATATATACATACACATATACATACTTATATACATTTCCTATGCTGGGCACTGCTTACACCCATGCAAGCGCACTCAGACTTGCTTACTGGTACTTATATATGTTTACTGCTGCTTATTTGTGCTTACACCTGCTTACTAGTGCCTTATTCATTATGACAGTACCACTTTGATTGAATGAAATTTAGTTAAACATCTCATGTGATACTCTTATGTCAGTTTTACATCAAAACAACATTCATTCCACATGGAAAATGATAGATGATATTGTTGGACTTGAACCGTGAATGCCTATTGGTTAGGCGGATGCTCTAACTACTACACTGTTGACATTTACGTTGATTCTGCATGTTTTTCTCTGTTTGAATGATTTTGCTGTGGAAGCTATGCTCAGTGGAGGCCAGCTTTGCTGACACTTTCGATATTGCAGCAATACAAATGTAAAATAGGGACACGGGGAATCTAATTGTGAAAGTTCTAGGGTTGTGGCTCAACATTCCACTATGTGCTTGTGTGTTTACTATTTCGATTTTATTTCAGTGTTCATGGACACTCTTGTATGCTTAGTATACATTTCGGTATCCATGGACACTGAATTACTGACTTACTATTAGAGGCGGGCTCTAATAGTAAGCATAGTAGGTTGTGCAACTGTCGGGGCATGTTTACGCCTCTGTAGAGCACTTGTATACGCCCTTTGCACTCGCACACATTTCCTGTGCATGTTGAGGGTGCGGCGGCACGCCCTCATACATATTCATATGATGCTGCTGCACCATCTGTAATGAGGATGCTCGGCACAAGGCTAAAACCATCCTTGCGCTGAGCTTCATGAATCCCGGGGTATATCCCTAGCTGTCCAGTATCTGCATTCAAGAAGTGAAAGAAAACCTGTTCTACTTTGTTCCTATTTGTTAATTGTTTTGTACTGCCTATAAATGGATTACTCAGTGTTATAATTTGACCTGAGAGTGAAAGCCAACTTCACTCCCTTACCCCGTCTTAGTATACTGTTATACCTCCCACATACACATTTCATTTGTGACTCGTATTCCCTAACCCACCCAAGCAACCTTAATACTATCATACAAACAGTCCTGTTTCTTTTTACCTAATTCCTAACTTCCATTTAATCATTTAGCATCATTCCCAACTACCTTTCTCCCTTTCATACTGCTTTGCACTATATTCATTCATAGTCACACCCCTCGCTAACAGTAACTATCTAGTCTACATTGTATCTTCTACTTTTCCCAAATAAACTCTCACTTCTTCCTATTTTAACTACGTCCTCAAACTCGAGACATTTAAACTCCACCATTCATTACATTGCAGAGAACATACTAGGACAACATAACATTCTTCCTTCATAGAAAATACTTCTTTCCTACCTACCCACTATCAGCTTTCAGACTCCACCACCACTGAATATCCTACTGCCTTGCAACTTCTTTTCCTTTTTCATTCCTACTTCCCTGCTACTTGCCATCTCTTTACTTAATCATGCTACTCTTCAGCTTTTCCTCTATTCTCCCCCTCCTCCTGGTCAATCACTCTTCCTACCATGTCTCTGTGATAGCTCTTAACATTTCTCAAGCTCTGTCCCAACCGTCTATTTATACTTCCTCCTTACACTCTCCACACATTACAGCATACATATTTAATGACTCCTTACCTTTACTTCAAATATAGGCTGATTAGCTCCATTTTGACTCAAACCAAACCAAGAAAAAAAATAAATAAATAAAACTTCCACAGTGTATAAAAATTCAAAAAGAAGCAAAATATGCTGGAATTGTACCCAAAGTAATCCAAGCAACATAATAGAATAAAAACGTTGATAAAAGATTAAGTGATTTTGTTCAGTATGAACGTCATCAGAATCTGTCTTTTATACTAATAAGTAAATATTTAAACAGAATCCACATAACAGGTCTCCTTAATACTCTCTGCAGACGATTCCACACTCGTTTGCACATCTGACATACACACCTCCAAAAAATTGCACAGTAAGCTTTAACAGCCACTAAAACTCCCTACTCATGTTTAACCCTAAAAAAAGACTACTACTTTTTTTCCCCAAATCCCTGTCTCATGAAAAAAAAAATTGAAAGTCCTCTCTCCTGATCATACAACCATTGAAGTCACTTCTCGCAAATTATTAGGAGTGATAGTGGATGATAATCTTAAATTCAACCTGCATATACAAAATTTCATAAGAAAAACTTGTAAAAATTAGGGCTGCTTTACAGAACCAAAACTTTCACACCAACTCAACTACAACTATGTATTGATCCCCTTCAACAATACAGATGACACCAAAAGACATTTGACAATCTTTATTAATTCTAAACATAACTTTACTACATCATTTTGATTATTAACTGTAACAGAAATAACCTTATAACTGCAACATGTAAAATCCTTATAACATATATCAGGGCAGCATACCCACTCACCCTGCCCAAATAAGCAGCATCCATACCTACCCTTGCTTATTTTCATCAATCAAGCAGCATATTACCTCTCACTTTCATCCCCAAAATTCATTTCATGAGCATCCAACACCAAGAGGGGGAACAGAAGAAGGACAAGCCTGGCCCTCTTCTCTAGCCACCAGCCTGGCTACAGGCTGTTTCCCCTCTCCTACAAAAGAACTTTCACTGAGCCTTCTAAAAATAAACTTAAATGTACATTAAACAAATCTAAGCCAAACTCATTCAAGTGCAGTCCATTGGATCTAAACCACAGTGGGTCCCTGTCACCAAAATCCTTATGGTCTATCATATACATACCCAAAGCACCCAACTGCCATGCCAGCCTATAGTTAATAAACCTCTGTGCCTGCTCCAAATCCTTAAAACTAGCAGCATTCCTCCAACACAAACATAGTACTGTCTTTGATTAAATAATGCACATTCCTGGATATGACATCTGCAATATAATCATATCCTCCCCTTGTCCAATACACCAACTGCTTCTTAGGAATTATTCCCAAATCATTACCAGCTAAAGGTATCACTAATATTTGAGGAAGCCCCCTCCATGACTGTATCACTTCAATTTCATTCATAAACTGAGTCCACCTAAGACCTCTAATCCCATGCCAACTAACTGTTCACCCCACTCAATGCAAACCCAAGTGTTTTCCATCCATCATAACTGCCGCCCCTTAACTGCCCAGTGGATATACAAATAGACTAATATGTCAATCTCCTTTCATGAAAGACAAAACAAAAACATATTAATTATCAACTGAATCCATTACCTAATATAAGATAAAAAGGCATGGGAAGACCACTTCCCCATTCTCAGAAAGACCTCAGTGGATCTGCCTTCCCTTGCCAAATCTGAAGCCCTACCAATATTAAAAGAATGAGTGGAAAATCTCTCACCTGGCAAATCCATACAATGCAGTGTCCTTATTGCAAGCACAAACTGACAACTAATCACCACTTTACCCCCTCTCAACCAATAAACAATTCCTGAAAGCTCCCCACATGAGTCCACATCAGTTCTGCAGCCCAGCCCACTGGACAAAGTCCCTCACTCCTATCTTTCCTAAGAACTATCTGTGTGCCCTTCCCTACCTTATCCATTTTAGACCTATGTAACCAAATGTGCACTGACCCTGGAAAAACCATAACATCTCTCCAAACTAATGACCCTAACAGCTCTGACTCCTGGAATGCCCCAAAATGTATCCATAAATACAAAGTAATCCACAAAACATAGTCCACTGACTCGCCCACCAATAAAGCTAAACCCTTTGATAACACTTTCAAAACCTGTTTTGTCAATGGCCAACAAATATCTGTATTAACTCCAACCAGTGTGCCCCATCCTCTCAGCATATTCCCCACCATCCGGGACATTGTAAAATCATGCAGGGCAGCCACCAGTAAAAATATACTAATTGCTGATATGTCCCCCTTAACCGATTGGACCACCTTACCCTGCCTCGATGCCCGAGCCAAGTATCGCAAGAATAGTTCTTTCAACCAAACCCCTTCGTCCTTGGACAACAGCAAAATAAATGTGTCAAAATCATATAAAACCCTACCTTATGCTCTCCTGGTTTATGCCACCCAATACTGCTGTACCAATCTCCTACCTCAACTCCAGATACCATGCCTCATCTGGAAACACCATCGGCTCTTCTTCTGCCCCTGGGCCAAAACTGTTGGAACCTGGAAAACTGAAATTGAGACAAACTATCAGCAACATCATTTCTAACTCCTGCCACGTGCACACCTGTGAATGAAAAATTTATTAGCAAATTGCAAAACTAACTTACATAAAACCAACAACAATTCAGATCTCACAGTCTTTGCTTGTAAAACCCATACCATCTCTATATTATCTGAATTAAAAATTACCCTCTTTTCCCTCAATTGCTCCTGCCAAACTACTGATGCAACCCAGATTGGCATAAACTCCAAAAAGGCAACATCCCTTTTCCACTCATTCTTCCAATCCACTGGCCAACAAGATTCAAACTATTCCCCTCCGAAAAAATTCCCTTATTCCAATACCATCAGCTACATCCGTAAACATTTGCAGTTCATCGTGACCAACCCAATCTGTCTGCCAAAGAGAGACACCATAAAACTGCTCCAAACATGGCAACCAAAGTACCAAATCAGCCCGCACCAACTTGTTAATCCTGACCCAATGATGTTTTCTCCTCCCTCCTTTTAACAAAAAGGCCATTGACCTACAAAAAAGTATACCCTCGATGAACTGCCTGATATGCAAAATTCAAAAGCCCTAAAAGCTCCATAACCTCCCTAATGTGCACCTTATCTTTGAACAACACCTACCCGATTTTCTACTTCAATCAAGCAATCTTATCAGCTGGCAAACAAAACAACCCACATTCCACATCCACCAATAAACCCAAGAAATCCAATGCCTTAGCTAGGCCTTCCAACTTCAAACTAGCCAACGGGACCCCAACTCTTCACACAGCTTTAAACATTTTTGCAAACCTTCAAACACTCCATCAACCCCTTTACCTGCTATCAAAAAATCATCCAGGTACGGCACCACACTCTGCATATCCACCCGTTGCTGCCAAACTCAATGAAGTACAGTGCTAAATTTCTCAAAAGTAGTGCAAGCTACCAAGCATCCCATTGGCATAGCCTTATCAAAATAAAATTCTACCACACCTAATAATGGCCACTCCTATTTTCGTACTGGCAAAAGATGAAAGGCGGATTCAATGTCCACCTACTAAGGATTCCTAAACCCCCAAATAACCTTCACAGCATCATCCAAAGCATACCTCTCAACCTCTTAGACTAAGAAATCTGGACAAAGCCATAAAAAAGTGGTACAAATAGGGACATTTTTAAATATTGCTCTTACAAACTTAGAAAGTTGATAAAATAATAGGTTTTGCATTAGCATGAATTTTCTGAAGGGTATGAAATCTAAAACTCAAATGCCTGTCATTATTTTCTAACTTCAATCTTTAATGATTTTCCACTAATTTGCCAGAAAGCCACAATTTTATGAAAAATGGACTGAAAATATAAGACAAAAATCTGGACAGTCTGCGAAAATCTGTACAGTTAAGAGGTATGATCCAAAGATGCATAACTGACCTTGGCATCCTGAACTGAAATTAAGTCATTAATGGATCTCCCTTCTGGGTATAACAAATGGTGAATCAGCCTGAACTCACCGACTACCTTCTTAGGAACTAAACTGAATGGTGAAACTGTAAAACTCTCAACGGTGGGGGTCAAAAGGTACCAGCAACCTACACACCTGTTGTTCCTTCTCTACCAAACTCTCCAATATATCCTCCTTCTCCCATACAGATTGCAGATTCTTACAAACTACCCCATTCTCCACCACCCAAGATTTAATATAAAACCCTGAGAAAAACCCTCATCTATTTCTTCCTTAATAGAAGAATGCGGAAATTGCTGCAGCATACATCGCAAGACTTCCACCTTAACAGAAGAATGCATCCCCCAGCCATCCCCTTACCCCCTTAAAAGATACCCCCCCTTGTAGTTCTTGAAATTCCCCTACCTCAGAGATTATGAAACCCCTGAAAAGAAGGGCAAATACCCACATCAGTGGAAAATAAACCTGGAGTCACCAAATTAACGTTCAGCCAACCACACTGCACTGCCTGATGGCTCTCCACACACTTCATCTTACCACAGACCCTCCAACATCACCTGATGCCTCATAAACCTCATCCATAGCTATCCTGCCATCGTTCCCCAAACACCGCAAACCTGCCCTGCCTAACGGGACTCCCAACAGCATATTATTACCTGCCACTCCCTCATGAGCCACTCCTGCAGCTGGAAGATCCACTGTGACCACATCTCTCAACTGTCATGTCTGCTTTCCATAAGCCACTGCTCTAGTCTTCTCCACCGGACGTCATCTCTTCTGACTGGATTCACCGTCATCAGCTGCCATCCTGAAGTCCACATTAGGCACCTCCTAGAACAGTTCTTCTGCCTGCACCACAATGACCTCCCACCTCTGCCATAAATTCTGCATATTTTCCATCTGCAACAAAGGAGAAACACATTAAGACTCCAAGGAGAGGAACAAAAAAACCCCACCTGCCTTTGAAGTGGCCTCTTCCATCCTCAGAACCGAACATGCGAGTACAATACGAGCAATGCTTAACTCTATCCTGGACCTTGGGCCCCCTGTTCCCCCCCCTTCTGTATTTTGGCTTTGTCCAGACTTCCTCTGCCACAAGGCTGAGAGGCGTGCTAATATGTTTTGAATTGCTACATAAATAAGAAAAGGAAAATTAAAATGTTGTAGTCTTGGAGATGTTAATAATAAAATAAGACAGAATATAAGTACCCCAGTGAGCCCTACCCCAACACAAATCGTATTTTCTTTACTAGATAGCTGTAACTGAAATGTCTGAGCAACTTGGTGCTGTCTTGCATCTCTAAAGCATATGAGGCTAAGCCACAATGTCCCAGCCCACTCCAAAAGTCCAGATAAAGAGACCACATGGAGCAAAAAAGATTTTTGTTTTAAGTTTGCCACCTTAACTAGAAACTCATCAATGCATACTCAAACCCTGTACCTTGTCTCTACAAAGTAAATACCTTAATGATTATACCATCCTTAACCAAGAGGTATGGCACTTCGTATATGTTTTTTTTTTTTTTGCGTTTCAGAGAGCTTTGCTTAATTTTTTCAAGCTGAAAATTTCACTGCACAAAGCTTGCACAGTTATGCATCTGTATGATGAGAAAACAGCAAAATGAATGATAAGGTATATACAGTTTCATTTTGAGGAGCATCATAAATAAATCTAATAAAATAAAAATGCCAGTGAAACAGTCAGCCTTCACTCAGTTTCCCACTGTATCATTGTTAAGTTAAAAGATTCTTAATGTATAGTTTTTGGATTTCTACTGTTGCCGTGCTTATATGATTTTGATATGATGAGCAAGGAAGAGTTAGTCCTGGGCAGCTCCCAACTTGACACCATGCAGCTAAGACGGGGACTGCTCCAGGCAGCATTACTCATTCATCTGTCCTACACCACCAACAAACCACTCAAGCCCTTAATCAGAAAACCACATACACCACCACCAAACAAAGCCTGTGAAACAACCAACAAATGAAGGGACCATGCTGCACAACCAAAATTATGGTCCTTTAAGCCTCAAAGCACCAACTTGAGATGCCAAGGAATCTCCACAGTATAAGCCTAGGATAACAAAATGAGAAAAGCATAGCCAATCACTCAGAAATTAACCCTGCTTATCCCCAAAATTCCCCAAGCATCTACAACAAGAGGACAGTAACCACCAGGGAAAGGATAATCATGGATATGAGACAAGAAGATTCTAATAAATAACAATGTAGAGCCCTCCGACTAGTGGAATCCCCCCACCACCATCATTATCGTAATTGCTATGTTCTCATATCCACTTATCCAAATTACAGAAAAAAAAACCTATGAAATATACAAACCACCTGCCACCAACAAACCCCATCACCCATCATTAACCCGAGGCCTACCTGTTCTCCAATGAATACCTACAGGTCATCTTGGATGCAACACTTGCCTTATCAAGGAAGTCCATGCCAGACTATGACTCCTCTTTCCAGTTACACTCTTATAAAACATCTAAGTCCCACTCTACATCTACCTCTCTTCATCTAAAGTCATCTTGACAAATTAACCCTTCTGCAAACTAAACAGGCATATCTCTATTTCCTAATCTCAACCCCCCCCCAACAAACTCCCACACCCCACCCCTGTTTAACTCTATAACACTTAATGAAGATGTCTCTGGAAAAACTGGTTTGTTCCCAAACCTCATTTGTCGCTACTTATCTCCTCCCCATACTTCTTTATGTTGCCCTCATCCTTACTAACCTTCAGGCATCACAAAAATCAAAACTTGAACAATGTTATAACAAACTTGTTAAATTTGCAACAAATGTCCCTTTCAGGGTTCCCTATTAAAATTGTGAATGTCCACTTACCCAAATATGGAAACGTCGACACGTATATGTCGAAACATGAAAACACCGATCGTCCTGAAGCACGAAATCCAAAATGTCGAATCGTCGTGGTTGGCCCTTCTGCGGTATAGCTCCGTAAGGTAAGTGTGCAATAGTTATGGACCTTAGGGTTAGGGTGCAGGTTAAGGTAAGTGCATAGATAGTAATAGTGTGCGATAGTTACGGACCTTAGGGTTAGGGTGCGGTTAAGGTAAGTGCATAGATAGTAATGTATGTAAGGTTTAGTGTAGGGTTAGAAGTAGAGTTTTTGTTAAGTGTATGTGTGTGGGTTATATATTTTGTTTGGTTATAGCTCCGTAAGGTAAGTATGCGATAGTTACAGACCTTAGGGTTAGGGTGCAGGTTAAGGTAAGTGCATAGACAGTAATGTATGTAAGGTTTAATGTAGGGTTAGAAGTAGGGTTTTAGTTAGTGTATGTATGTGATTTATTTATTTTGTTTAGGTAGGTAGTATGTAGCGCACGTTGGGGTTGGACAACTATGACGGTTCGAGATTTTGAATTTCACGGTTTAAGGTGTTCAGTGTATTCTTGGTTCGGGTAATATGTGTCGATGATTCCGTATTCGCTGTTTAGGACTTTTGCGGTTGTAATATAGACCTCCTTTCAGAACCCACCACTGTACAGCACTAAAACATCTAAATTGGTTAGAACTACCCTATCAAGTAATATATGCACAGATTCTTACTACCTATAAAATTAGCCAGCATCCATCTGTTTGTCCAGCACTAAATAACATTCTACACAACTATGTTCCCAATCTGTCATTATGATCCAGTACACAAAAACTCCTGTCTGTCCACAAATCTATCAAATCTGCTGGGAATTGTCTATACTTATACCATGTTGCTAGAGCCTATAACTCCTTACTTGTATCCATCAGGTCAATACTCCCCTCCCATCTTTCAAAACCACACTGAAAGACTTCTTAGCCAAAAGTTTTCTCTGTTTTTGCTCAACACCAGGATAAGCTATATCACTAATGTGAACAAATACCTGCTCATACCTTACATCTCCTTTCTCTCCCTTCTTCACTCACTTACTTCTATCAATTTCTTTCCCATGGCTTTCTCTCTAAATATACTATAAGCCTGCTCTGCTCTGACTTCATATTGCAATTCCTGTTTGTACTATATTAACTTAACCTTTATTTTCTCTATACACTGGCTATAATTTATCCAAATATTAAATAATTTCCATGTAACTTGTATCTCTTCTTAACCAATGTTTTCATATTATATCTAATTTGTTACAACTATTTAAACTGTAGATGTTTTTGTATTATTTTTGACAAGCGTGAAATTATTATTCTTAAAATATTTTGCAATACTTTGGAGCTTTTCTCCCCTGGCATCTGCTGAAAGTGGGCTCCTACCCAGCCATACTTTCCCAATAATCAAATGTCAGTAAGTAAGTAAATAAATAAATGAATGCATAAATCAATAACAGGAAAAATAGAAGCAGGGCTAGCACAGACCCATGTGGTATTCCTGTGTTTGAAACCAGTGAATTATACTATCATCAAAGTTTACAGAAACTATTGATAAGTAAAACTCCATGGTGGCAGGGACACTTGGATATAAATGCAGCTCGTAAGAGATTGAGCAAATAAGTAACTCTATGATTAACTGTTTCATATGCCCTATTGATATCTACAAAGTGCCTTGCTGTGATTATACTCATTTAGGTTATTGTAAATGATATCAGCGACTGTTTCAAGGGCAGTAAACATACATCACATAGAAGGCCATTGTTATTGACATAGTTTAGTTGTTGCTTATAGGAGTGGAATTATAACTTAATGTTTGAAAGCAGGTGGAACAGTGGTAGAAATGAAACAGTAAGAGGCCTGACTTTTTCTGCAGCTTGCGTTAAGAATGTTTGCTGCAGCTTACTATATCTTGTCTCAGAGTTTCATAGTTTAATGACAAGTCATTTTGTTTGCTTAACAGATATTCTGGAGAAGTAGAAGGTTGCTGCAAAGGATGCTAGCGTGTATAGCTGAGGCGAAGAGGTATCATCCAGTGTTGATAAGGAGAGTTGGTCTGCTGGAAAGCAATTTGTTATACCTCTTATAATGGTCGGCTGATTGTGAGCATAATCATTTGAAAATGGCTACCAGGGACCAAACATGTATCAAAGACCAAAATTGGCTTGCAGTAGAAGCAGACTGCAGCAATAATGATTTTCAAGCACGTGGTAGGTACAAATAAGAGAAAATGTGATGCATATGGCAAGTGTGAAATAAGGCAGTAATCATCCAAATGCAGTTAAGTTTGGCATTTGGTGCCAGAGGCTAAAGTTGCAACTCAGTTATTGTAGTATATGTTCTCAGCCCATGTTTGCCCACTGTGTAACCCTGAACTAGCCAGACATTGCTCCCGGGTCACCCCTGAAAAGAGACTGTGTGCCCAGTGGACCTACCTAATTAACAAACAGGATTATCAGTATTCAAAATGTTACCTTGCACAGAATTTATTGATGACAGGTAATATGTTTTTTCCTGCTGACCCAAGTTTTCACATTCTTGGCCATTACTTGTGCTGATTACTCATATTAAGCAGTGAATAGCACTTTATATTCATCATGGGAACTTAATATTCTTTTAATATGGCATCAGTACAAAGATTCTTGCATTCTACATACTCAATATTTAGATGTTGTCTAAGACACAATGTTCAATAATTTATTGATAAAATAGTTTTCTGACCACCTTAACTGGAAAGAATACAGATATTGACAAACTTTTCTGCTATTCATGGAGTTGATTTTTGGGAGTCTAACTACTAGAGAATGTTTAAATTAAGGATGTACTATGCATGATGCGAGCAATAGATTAAACTTATGTGCACTTGGCTTAGAATGGGATTTTGGGGCCATTTTGGAAAATATTGGGTATAGCCTGTTGATGGTTGTTTGGTTTGGTTTTGAGTTTTTAGAGCATTTTGCATACTAATTTGGAGGTAATTTTCCAAATGTAGAATATGGGGGCAAAGAAGGAAGAATGCTTTTTGGATTCAGTTGGAGTATCAGTATCAGTTTTGGGGGAGATACTGTAGAAGTTAATGTGTACCCCTATTGAAGCTTTACTAGCCTGTGCAAACCCTACAATGAAAGAGCATGAAGAATACACCCTAGAAGAACACCACCACGAAGGAAAATGGAGTCAGGGAAAGCAGTAGGCAATGATGAAGTCATGGAAGGTATGATCTAGACTATGGGTAAATTAGGAGATAAATGGCTCATGAGAGGAGAAATGCCTCTTGTACTCATTGTGGTATGGAGAGAAAAGAGTATTTCAGGTACCTGGACGGTAAGCATTTTAGTGCTAATGCACAAGAACAAATGTATATTTATGACTGTGGGCAGTACAGAGGTATCAAACTCCTGTCATGCTGCATGAATATGAAAGTACTGTATAGGGTGATAAATAAATACACAGACTAGCAGAAAGTAAGATTACAGATGAGGATGCAACACAGCCAGCTTGATGTTTGCAGTGAGACAGATATTGGATAAGAAGCTGGAGATGAGGAAATGGTGAAACTAGACATTTTCATACTTGGAAGGAAGCATATGATGATGTCCCAAGAAAGCTGATTTTGTCAGTCCTATAGTGGTTTGAAGTCCTAGCAACTTTGGTAGAAGTCATTATCATCATCATCAGCCCCCTGTTTCCTGTGTTCTACATGGGGTTGAAGTGTCGGGTCAACTGTTGCCATCTCTCTCGACTAAATGTCAATCTCCTCCTTTCTCTGACAGTCATGTTTGACTGTCACAGGTCTTCTCTCATACAATCCAGTCATCTCATTTGCTGGACACCCTTGTTGCCGCTTGCCTTCCAATCTGCCAAAATCATCTTCGCCAGATTGTCTTTTGTTTTTCTACACATACGCCTGAACCACTGTAATCTGTTCTCTTTGACCTTTTTGTAATTGGAACTAGTTTGACTTCTGCTCTCATGCCTTGCTTTCTTCATCTGTCCCACAGTGTATATCCTACCACCCATCTCACGCACTTCATCTCCAATACTTCTAGCTTCTTCAACTGCTCTGCCTTTACTACCCAGGTTTCTGTACCATACAGTGAAGGTGGATGAGTTTAAATACTTGGGGTCAATAGTTCAGAGTAACGGTGAGTGTGGAAAAGAGGTGAAGAAGAGAGTACAGGTGGAGTGGAGTGGGTGGAGAAGAGTGTCAGGAGTGATTTGTGACAGACGAGTACCCGTAAGAGTGAAAGGGAAGGTCTACAAGAGGATAGTGAGACCAGCTATGTTATATGGGTTGGAGACAGTGGCATTGACAAAAAGGCAGGAGTTTGAGCTGGATGTGGCAGAATTAAAGATGTTAAGATTTGCACTGGGTGTGACGAGGGTGGACAGGATTAGGAATAAGTATATTAGAGAGTCAGCCCAGGTTGGAAGGTTTGGAGACAAAGCCAGAGAGGCACGATTACGTTGGTTTGGATATGTGCTGAGGAGGGATGCTGAGTATATTGGGAAAAAGATGCTAAGGATGAAGCTACCAGGTAACAGGAAAAGAGGAAGGCCTAAGATAAGGTTTATGGATGTGGTGAGAGAGGACATGCAGGTGGTTGGTGTGACAGAGCAAGATGCAGAGGACAGGAAGAAATGGAAACAGGTGATCTGCTGTGGTGACCTCTAACGGGCACAGCCGAAAGAAGATGATGATGACAATAGTATTGGTCGCACCACTGTTTTCTGCACCTTAATTTTCAGCTGCTTTGTCATTCTTCTGTCTTACATTACAACTGACACTCTATGCCTTGTCTGATTGAAGACTGTTGGAGCAGGGCTCAGTTTTCAGCTTTTTTCTGGTTATTTGGGTAACTTGTTTAAATCAGTTTGTTTGTTTTCTATTGTTTTTATATATATATATATATATATATATATATATATATATATATATATATATATATATATATATATATATATATATATTGCATTTTATTCATCTGCTTTTACTTATTTGTGTTTCTTCCTACTTTATTACTAGGGGCATTGACTACAACTTTGATCTGAAATGTATAACAATAAGTATCCTTTTCTGTGCATTTAAAGTGTTTTTTTTTTATTGTATCTGCTTTATTTTCTGAAAAAAAAAAATATATATATATATATATATATATATATATATATATATATATATATATACTTGTTTCCTGCCTTTCTAAGCTAGTATAGTCCAGTTTTCAGGTTAAATGCTGAATTCAGGGCTGTGTTACAAATCTCTGTGTTTGCCCATACCTTACTTGGATAGAAGGAAGTTTCTCTGTTCACCTGTGAGAGAGGGGAGCTTTGAGCAGCCTATCTGTCCCAGGAGGTGTGGTTTCATCCCAGAAATTAGTAGTTTATTGGCCATTTTGCACTAATTTCTATCACTTTCATTTCCCTGCTATAAATACCGCATTTGCCCGGTTTTGCACGCCAGGTTAGCTAGGGTATAACTATTCCCGGCTCCACAAAGTCTCCTCTTCAATTTTTCCCTTGGAACTAGACAAACGTTCAACATAAGCACTCAAGCCATTCATTTTTCAACCCGGCACTTGCTCAAAACTCATAGCAAGTACTTATAAACCCTAGCACTAGACTCTGCTATACTGTACAGAAGGACAAGTCTCTCTATTCAACCTTACCAGCCATTCAGTAAAACAGTTCACTCTGCCTATCCAGGCATGTCAAAAGGGCAGTTTCAGGCATACTCTCCAGTCCATCTGGTGAATCTGGGCATTTTGAGGCAATGTTACAACTGCCTCATGTACACAGACCACCATCTCCTCCTGTCACCAAACACTAATACATGTGAGAGATGCAATTATACAGCCAAACTGGAGGCTAAGCTCTCTCACCCAAGGCTGGATCAGACAGTCAAGAGGAGAAGGGGAAATACTTGCATCATACCACCTGTCTCACATAGACCCATTAAACCAGCACCGGCAAAAAAAACACATAAATACATGAAAACATACTCGGAGGCTCTAAATAAAAATCTGCAAAAGCAACAGAGACCTCCGAAGCAGACATCCAAACAACCTCCATCCCTCAACACAAATCATGAAACACATACTTCACAAAACCAGTGTGCCATGCAATCACAGCCCTTAAGGCAAAATAACATACCCAACATACTAGTAATAGGTGACTCTATAGTCAGGCACACTGATGTCCCACTCACTAGGCTGAATAAGGAGAAGGTTACTGTTAGCTGCCTGTCGGGTGCCAGGATCTGCCACATAACACAAGCACTCAGGTCACTCCAGAACAAGTACAAATACGACTCTGTCATTGTCCATGTTGGTGTGAATGACCTGAGCCGTACGTCCCTTGACTACATGAAAAGAGATATGGAAAAGCTCTCTGATCTTGTAGCCCAGGCCGATATGACCCTGAGTAGCATCCTGCCCTCACCAAGAATGATACCACGGCATAAAGAAAAAATTATCAATTTCAACAATTGGATAAGTTTCTGGTGTCATTCAAAGGGGATCCAGTGTCTGTCCACCTGGAATGACATGCTCGACAAGCCACGCTGCTTCACTAGAGATGGCTTGCACCTGTCACCCTTAGGCTTTTGAATACTGGCCAAGGCTCTTGACACCCCCATGGTGCCTTTTTTAGGCAAGGCTCAAAAGACAAACCCACCACCATAAATAGCACAAGTAACAAAAAACTGAGGGTAATGCTACTCAATACCAGAAGTCTAAACCTCAAAATGCACGCACTCGAGGCACTCCTTAGTATGGAGAAAATCGATATACGTGCAGTAACAGAAACCTGGTTTAAGGCTCCAGAGAGCACTTCAGCACTACCAGGCTACAACATATACCATACATTTCAGCTACAGAACCCGGACCAAAATACAAAAGGTGGGGGTGTATCCATATTCATCAAGGATACCCACACCTCCAGGTTAGTGGCACTGCATGATGCTTCAGAGAACATCCACATGCAACTAACAAAGGGTAAAACTGCAACTCAAACTGTAGCTTGCTACAGATCACCCACCGTGTCCTAGGACCCCCATTCCACATTTTTGGAAAGACACTGGGAAATATAAAGGTCCTACCAAACACCCTAATATTGGGGGATTTCAATTATCCAAACATTAATTGGGAGAACTGCTCAAGTACTAACTCCCTCGCCCAACATTTCCTAGAATTTATAAACTCAAACACCCTGGATCAACTGAACAACACTCCCACCAGAGGTGACAACATATTGGACCTGGTCATCACCAACATGGGCGACCGTTGCTCCACACTGGAGGTCAACCCCTTGCTGGTTAGCTCTGACCATAAACAAATCACTTTGGATATCCACATTCCGCCCCCACCCCCAGATAAGGAAATCACCATGAAAAACGTTTCAAAAGCAAACTTCATGTTACTTAAGTCCGAGGTGGAAAGTTTCAAAGCCCCCATGCTAAAGGATAACGTTGTCCAAGCTGCAAAATCCTTTACCCTGGGGATCACTTCAGTGTCTCTGCTGGACAGAGGCACAGGGAACTAATCTAAGGGGGTGGCGAAAGCCAACACATTCTGTCTAGGCTTATAAATGCCTTTGGGCAGATAGCCTAGTACCTACCTATGCCAGCTGGCTGCATATCCTCTGAATCTGGCTTTGACCTATTAATTCAAACTTCCATTCTCCAAAACCACCCTACCCAAATACTTGAATTTGTTAATCTGTTCCACTCTTTTCCCTTCTATCTCAGTTCTCCACATCTTTTGATTTCTCCCCTTGCTGCCATTACAAATGTCATATCTGTACTCAGATTCATCCCATGTGCCTTCAGTTTTACATTTCATTTCCTCATCCTCTGCTGAAGTTCTTGCTCTGAGTTTGCTTGTAATACCACATTGTCTACATACAGCAACTTTATTGATCTGTTTCCTCCAGCCTGTGTGCACACCCACTCGTAGTGGGAACCCCTCTAAGAGACCAAACAGTGTTTATACTTGAGTCACTGGGTCCTTGTACATAGCCTGCACTAATTCTACAAATATTTCTGGGATGTGGACCACAGCAGGATTACACAATTCAGATTCTTGGGACCTTGACATATGCTTTCTTGAAGTCTATAAATACCCATAGAGACTGTTCCTTTATCTCTAGCTACTTTGCAACTGTCTGTCTCACTTTAAACATCGGGTCAGTTGTGCTGCATCCTGATCTAAATCCAAACTTCTCATCTCCCATCTTACTTTCTACTACTCTGCATATGTGCAGGCTATGTACAAGAACCCAGTGACGAGTACAGACAGTGTTTGAACTTTCGGAGGGGTTCCCAGTTGTAGCTGGACTCAGTGTACATCAGAGTTCAGCTTTGAGCTCACTGATTTTTATTCTGGTAATGAACTACATTAGCTGACAGGTTGTTGGGAAGAAATTAACAAAGCTGCTGTATGTGGATGATATGGCATCACAAGCAGAGCAGGGAATTCAGCAAATAATAGGGGACCAGAATGCAAAACTGGAGGCACATGAGATGAAACTAAGTAGAGACAATAAAGTCATCTGGAAGCAAATAGTGGAAGTAAGAAGAAGCTAAACAGTGAGGCTGAAGAGAAATAGTGAAGCAGGTAAACAGCTTCAAGAATCTGGGAGTGGAGGTTGAGGAGAAGGGAAGTCTGAATGAAGAGGTCAAGGCTAGAATTATAGGGATCATCTGGCATAGAATGTGAGAGATAGCATGTAACAAAAGAATGCCAAAGAAGTGGAAAAGAAAGGTGTAGAAAACAGTGGTGTCACCAATGCTTCTCTATGGCATACAAACATGGACAGTAAAGGCAAAGCAGCTGAGGAAGTTTGAGTTGAAGGTGCTAGAGAAAATAAAATGGGTGGTCTGGTGCATCTTGAGGAAGAGGTGAAGAAATGAGGCCATAAAGGCAGAAGCCAGTGCTACCCAAATTATAGAGAAAGTCAAGGAAAACAGGTCATGATGCTTTGGCCACACATTCAGGAAAGCAGAAAATGATTTGATGAAGATGACTTTGAAAAACAGGAAAAAGACAAGAGGAAAAGAGGACATCCAGCCGAGAGATGCGTGTCTTGCATGAGATAAAACTTGTGGGAGTCGGGCAAGACTGTCAGTAAGATAGGAACTTGACAAAAGAAAGGAGAGCTGAAATGAATCGAAATAT
>NC_056739.1:827200164-827280164 GCF_019279795.1 Protopterus annectens
TGTGTGTGTGCGTGCGTGTGCACCTGCTTATGTCACAGGACAAGTCTTGGTGAGCAGTGATATACTATTATTTTTTTTTACTTTCCAGTTTTAGGTGACAGCACAACTTAGCATACTGATTTCAATAAATATCTGCCCAAACAATTTGCAAAATATTTCTGTGCTTTTGTTATGAAGCAAGGATGATTTCTGGAGAAGCTTATGATGATGATGGGTTATACATTTGCAATGTGGCAGCTGAACTGGTCAGAGGAAAGGGAACAAATTGTGATTATGAGGTGGGTATCCATATAAAGAAGGAAATCATTCTATGATGCACAACTTAACATCAAGAAGTGGTGCTGAAAAGGAGAAAACCCAACACAGAAGCCTGAGAGGCTCCACTAGTGACTGGCCCCTTTGTGGAGGTAGACTCCCTTATCCAAACTTCCAGGGTCCTAGGTCCTATCTGAGAATCATCTGCTTATCCAGTGTGTAACATAGGATTTATGTCTAATTCTGTGAGTTTGTTTACAATGCCTGAATGGGGTGTTATATCAAATGCTTTGGCTAGGTCAAGGTAGGCAGTATGCACTGCTTTTACCTCACCCATTGCACTTATGACTTTCTCAAAGAAATTCACCAAGTCAAGTAGGCATTATCTCTTCTTGATAAAAGCAAACTGGGTTGACCCAATGTCTGAAGGTTTCCTATGTCATTATTTATCATTTCCATGACAATTCTTTCCATGGCTTTGCATATGACACTATTCAGACGTATGGGTCTATTATTTCTTTAATCTGAAATCTGTAGAATGCCCACCTTTGTGCAGAGGGTTGACATTGCAATCATCCATTCACAAAGTAGAAAGCCTGACTGGTGGCTAAGTTTAAATAGTGACTCCAGTGGTCTAAATAGGACATGTCTCATGCTATTTAGGAGGCATTCTGGGATATTATTGGGCCCAGTGAAGCGGTGCTCTTAGCATTGAAAAGAGCATTTAGGACCTGCTCCCTAGTGATAGCTTGGTGGTGGGTATGTTTGATGGTAATTCTTGATGGGTGGCTAGGGGGAGACAGGTGCATAACTGTAGCTGCATTTGTCAGCCATGAGATTTATAATATCTTCCAGCTCCATGTAGGTGGCTCCATTTACAATTAGTTGAGTACCATTTTGTTTACTGCCATTTTTAATTTCTCCAAGTCTTTTGGGTTTCTAATACCATAATGGGAATGGACCCCATTCCTAAGTCAAAGTACTATTACAGATCATGAAATTAGTATTGTTTCACTCTTTGATGTTAGCCAAAAGTGCTCTTCGCAGCACCCACAATGTTCCCACTAATGACTCCTTCTGCAGTTCGTATGATGTTACATGAATTGGTAACATATCTAAATACGACTGTAAATTCTTTTTTTATAAGACCAGTTGCTCCTACTACTATTGGAACTGTCTGTATATCTTTCTTCCACATGGCTTTTGTTTCTGCCTGCAGATCAAGGTATTTTATGACTTTGTGTCTCTCTGCATGCAAGACACTGTAGTCACTAGGTGTGGCGATTTCAATGATCTATGCTACTTTTGTCTTCTTTTCTTGGACCACTATATCTGGTTTTCTAGCATCTAGCTTTTGAATGGTTGGTATTGGACATCTCATGTGATATAAACTTCATAATTTTCTATGATTCTTTGTGGTTCATGTTTCCAGTGTTTTTCAGCCAGTTCAATACCATAATGTTTGCACAATCTCAAGTGTAACAATCTCGCCACATTATTATGCCTTCCAGTATACAGTCCCTCTGCCGTTAGTGCATCACATCCAGCAATAAGGTGCGTGACTGTTTCCAATTTGTACATTTGTCTGTTTCTCCCACATGTTCAATAGACTTTGTAAGCCAGTGTGTATGTAGCCCTCTATCTTGGGCTGCCAATATTAACCTTTCATTTCTTGATGTGAATTCACCTCTCCTTAACCATTCCTGTGTTCGTTCTAGATCAACATGAGGCTCTTCCAGAAAGTTTCTATACTTGCAACTATATTTATGTTTTTTCCACATTTCTTGCTTTCTCATCTGGTCCTTCACATTATATTCTTTCTTTTGTTTTTTACCACATTCAGTTGCTGCCTGTTTTTTATCTACTTCTGCTTTGACTTCCATTCCTGCTTGATGTCAATATGCTTCTGCTAAATTAAGCAGAGATGTCATTTTTGATTTATTCTCCTCATGTTTCAAAACTTTCACTACATTTGGATCTTGTAAGGTCAGTAAATATGTGTGGAGTCCCACAATTGCAGATCTATACATGTAATCAGTTTCAAGGAGGCCCATCCCACCTACGGAACGAGGAATATATAATTTTGGTATACACTGATTTTTGTAAATTATTTGGTGAGTATGAAACATCCTTCTTGTTTTAATATCCAGTCTATCCATCACTTTTTGGGGCTAATCAATCACTCCAAAGCTATAGGTTTTGACAGGAAGAGCAAACTGATTTATAGCTTGGATCTTATTCCTAGATGTTAATGCTGTTTAATTTAAGTCTTCTGAAGTACTCCTTACTGAATTTTATTCACATTTGTTCATGTTTTTTGCTGATCCTTCATCAATTCCCAAGTATTTATACACTCCCTTTTGGTCAAGTTCTTTTATGTCACATTCTTGTCCCAAACTAATGTTTTCCAGGTGCTGCAGTTTTCCTTTTTTAAAGGTTACTTTTGCACATTTTTCAAGAACAAATGACATTCCAATATCATCTGAAAAAGTTTTGACAACCTGGAGCTGTGCTTTCAGTTCCTCATCTGATGAGCTATACAGTTTTAGATCATTGACAAAGAGAAGATGAGAAGTCAATAGGCTTTGTTGTTTTCTAGGAGCCAGACTGTAGCCATAGCCTAAGCTGTTAAGTAAACAGCTTAATAGATTAATGGCAAAGCAGAATAGCAACGGTGACAAAGAATCACCCTGGCATATCCCCCTTTGAATTTTTATTCCTGGGATAATAATATGTCCTTTATCATGGCTTAATTGCAAAGTGGTCTGCCACTTTTTCATGGTTACTGTAATGTAGTCAAACAGTGTAGGGTGTATCTTATACATTTTTAAGCACTCTTTTATCCATGAATGTGGGATACTATCGAATGTTTTTTTGTAGTCAATTCATGCCATACTTAGATTCTTCCCCTTCTTACAGTTCTCCACTATAACTTTGTTTAACAGGAAATGATCCTTTGTTCCATATGACTTTCTTTTATTGCCCTTTTGTTCTACTGCCATAATTGAGTTTTGTTCTAAATGACTATAAACTCTGTCAGCGTCAATTCCCGTGTATAGTTTATACGTCGTTGAAAGACAAGTTATTGGTCTATAATTTTTAGGGTAGCTTCCAGGTTCACTCTTAAGTAAGAGCATTGTTTTTCCTGTTGTTACCCAGTGTGGTGTGTGTTCTGGGTGTGCATATAAATAGTAAATAAATAGTGGTGTAGCCATGGGAGCAAGATGTGCTCCCATATATGCCAATATGGTTTTAAATACCTGGGAGGAAAGATTCATTTACAACAGTGTATACAAAGATTGTTGGAGTCTATATAAACGTTTTTTTAGATGACATTATTATATTGTGGAAAGATAGTATAGAAAAGCTAAATGAATTCATCAATTACATTAATCATACCACCACCTTTCTCAAATTCACCCATGACATGGATACCCATACTATTAATTTTCTTGATGTGACACTAGAAAAAAATGGAGATAATTTTAAGTCAAAAGTTTTTAGGAAAAAAACTTTTTCTAATCCATATCTACATTTCAAAAGTGGACACCCTTTACACCAAAAGAGAAGTATTGTAAAGGGTCAAATGGTCAGGATTTCAAGGATGACATCAGATGATCAAGATTTTATCAATGAAATGGAATTTCTAGTTGATATGTTTTTGGATAGGGGTTATCCATTAGACTTCTGTAACTGTATCAGAGAAGAATTTATTAAAGGGAGAGAAATTAAGTTTGCTCCTATATTGAACTACAGTCCCCCTATCAGTGATTACCTTAGAATACTTGAACCTACAGATTCTAGGAAGGATAAAATATACAGCCAGTCCTTTATCACTGATTTCAGTGGAGATGCTGGCGTTATCAAACAAGTGTTCTATAGAGAATGGGAGAAATTTCTTAACATCACTGATCTTAATTTTAACAAATCAAAAGATTCTTTTAATATCATTTTTAGGAGGGGACATAATGTTAAAGATTGGTTGACAGCTCAATAAAAAGTGAATAAGAAAAGCACAAAGGTAGGGGGCACTTATTCTTGTGGAATGTGTTCACAGTGTTCATTTATGTTTAATTCACACAACATTTTTATTGAAGCAAGAGAAAGAGAGATTACAGGCAGAGTATATAGCAATTGCAATTCTTTTGGAGTAGTGTACATTGCAATTTGTGAAATTTGTTCAGCCTTCTATATAGGGAAGACCGAGAGGAATTTAAAAAGGAGGGTTTATGAACACTTGAACAACATCAAAAATAAGAAAGAATCTAATGCACTATATAAACACACAAATACCTGCCCCTTAGCAAAGTACAAATTTTTCATTTTAGAAGAGATTCAGAAAGATGAGAGAGGTGGTTTGTGGGAGACCCAGATTGAATACCGGGAATTATACTGGCAAATTGTCCTGGAGGCAAATAAATTCCCATGTTTGAATGACAACATCTCACTCCAGTTTTGAAATTGAGAGCAGCAAAATTGTAACATTTATTATTATAGGGGTCATATGTATATATATATATATATATATATATATATATATATATATATGTGTTTCTACATATAATGTTTCATATATATATTTTATATATATTTTTTACACATAGTTTCATATATCATTATGAACAATTTTCAGTGTGTTCCTTTTCATATTTATATATTTAAATGTGCATATTTTTATTTATATCAGTTAGGATTTTATGGATATTACATGTGTATATTTTTATATTTTTACATTTCATAGACTATATATTCATTTTTTATCATATTTATTGTATTTATTATTATACAGATATAGATATATAAACATATACATTCTATTGAAGGTGTCATTCATATTCAGACAACCTAAGGTTTTTTAATTTATTCATCTTATACCTATATCATATTTATATTAACATCTATCCCATTTATTCTTTATAAAAGAGGAAATTCATATGCATCAATTATTTTGACCACTAGATGGGAGTATTGTTGCACTAATGAAAGGTCATTCATAATACATGGTAAAAAGCTTTATATACAACCAAAAATAGTAAAATGTTTTTTATTAAATGTTTATAATGCATTCATATACTTGAATATATATTAAAATATATGTTTCATTGATGTATATGAACTTATTGACAGGTCATTTAGATTTTTATGCTTTTAGTTATCAATGAATTTCATTAATATTTATGAGGATTGCTTTGTATAGCTTTTTATTGGCTAGTTTGAAAGATTTGTCAGCATATATATATATATATATATATATATATATATATATGTGTTAATTGTAATTAGTTAGTGTCTGATGAAGTCTTACAGTTTATGACGAAAAACGTGGTGATTGTTCAAACGTTTAACTTTAGAATAAACTTTACAGAATATCTCGGCTGTCCGGTGCGTTTTGTCCTCTTCACAGTGATTTTTTGTTTATTGGTTTATTTTGCACTGTGCCTCGTTGTTTGTGGTTGTGCATATAAATAGTTATTACTCATGGCTAAGTCCTCGTGCAAAGAAGTTAATACTTTAAGCCAAAAGTTAGGTACTGCATCTGGGCCTGGGGTTTTCCAGTTAGTGGCTTTTCTCAACTTTGTTTCAATCTCTCTCTGGCTGTTATTTCATCCCATTTCATATCTTGTACATTTAAACTTCTTAGTCTTTCTTTTACTTCTTCTATCCATTTAGCATCTTCATTATGTTCCACAGGATATTCATAGATACTTCTCCAAAATGTATCTACTTCCTCTTTTTTATTGGTCTTTCAATTAATTTTACCTTATTTCCCAGTTCTCTATAAAACTTTTTTGGGTCATCAATAAATTGCTTATTTTGTGCTTTTCCCTTAAATTTATCTTCGTGTCTTCTAAGTCTTTCCACCTGTTTTGACATTTTTAGTTTGTTATCTCCAGTAGTGCATAATAGATCCTGGTCTGTTCTAATACTGCGCATTGATTTTATTGCATCTATCTTTCTTAGTATTTTTGTTGCTCTATTCCCTGTTCTATAATCTTCTAACAATGACACTTCTTGTCTTAGCTGCTTTATAGTTTTCTCTATTCGATATTTCCATGATGGTATTCGCTTTTGCCCCCTCTTTTCCCTCACTACCCTGTGTTCCTGTGGTTGGACTTTATCAGTTATTAATTTACAGCACAGTAATATATTCTGTTTACTTCTGTTATATCACATGGATCTCTATGGACAGTCCTAATTACTGTGTTCATTTCTTTTATCAAGCTTCTGACTTTTGGGGTTTTATTAACCTTCTGCAGGCTATTTCTCTCATTGATCTTGATATATCTGTCTTTGTTTATTAAATCAAGCAACTCTTCTCTTAACTCCTTTTCTTCCATACTGAGGGCACATCCCTAGTTTTCCGTTTCCTGTGGGCATTCTATAGAAAGTTCTATACCATCTTCCTGTAGCACATTCTCTTCAGTTTCATCCTGTGTCATCTGTTGTTCTGTCATATGGGAACTCACTGGCCTAACACTCCTCAACATTGACTGCATCAGAGTTTCCACAGTTTCCTATTCCTTTCTTTGCTGTCTAGCTTTAAATGACCGTTTATATTGGTTTCCTGTGGAAGGCTCCAAAATATCGTGATATGGCACCTGACCAATTGCTTCCTGTTCCACTGGTTTCCCCTTAATTTGGATATCCATTGCCCTATCCTGTTGTGGTGCTTTCTGAATTCGATTTACTACACTAAATCCTTCTCTTTGCAGCTGTTCCATATCCTCAGTTTCTATTTCTTTGACTTCTCCATTACTAATCTATTTTTATACTTTTCCTCTTAGTCTTCTAATTTTTTGTATTGTAAAGTTTTCCATATCTGGATTCATTTCCCTATATTGTTCTTCAAATATCTTTGGTGCTGCTATTTTTGTATTAGTTAGTTTTGCTTTCTCCTTTGCATAAATATTACACTGTATTAAATCTCGTTTCCTTTCCCATGTCCATATTTCTTCTTTACATGTCTCCTGGTCTTCTTGCTTTGACTTAGTTTGGAGTATCACTCCATCATGCTGTAATGTAGGCTGTTTTAGACCTTCTACATTAAATCCTTCACTTTGCAGGCACTCCATAACCTCAACCTCTATTTCTTTAACTTCTGCTTTACTAATCATCTTTTCTACATTACATCTTTGTAATATTAATCTTTTTATTGTGAACTTTTCCATATCTGGATGCCTTTGCCTGTATTTCTCTTTGAATATCTTTGAGACTGCCTTCTCTATATTAGTTAACTTGGCTTTCTCCTTTACATAAATGTTGCACCATATCAAATGTCTCTTTCTTTCCCATGCCCATATTTCTTTTTTATATTTTTTCAAATATCTCTAGGTTTTTTGTTTATATTCTCTCATTTCCTCAGATGCTTCTTTTTCCAAAGAGATCAAAATTTCTTGATCTATATACTGTTTTTCAAAAATCTGTTGTATTAATGAATGCAAATTTTTATTTGAAGCTTCTGACAATTTTTCCTGCAAAGTAGCTTTCTTTCCTCTAATTTCTCTCTTAATCATTTTGTATATATTGTGTCTGGAAATTCTGGGCTTCTTACATAACAGTAACAATACATACTGCCTTTGAGGTGGCACACATGCTCACACGTATCTAAAGAACGTTTTATGGTTGTCCTTGGAGTAGAAGGCTATTTTCATCTCAAAATTTGCTTTGATAAATTTGATTTGCCATATAAGATGTATGATTAGATTGATGAGAGTGTTTTTATGCTATTGGGACTTGCATTTCCTACCTCTTGCCGTGACTTTCTCCGTTTTGCTGCACAGCCTATTTATGTTAGAATTCCAGCAGTATGGCTGAAAGTAACTTCCACATTACCTGTCTAAACAATACTGTTACTGAAGTTGTTACCCATACCAAATTGTTTGGAATCACCATAGATGACAATTTAAAGTTTAACTTTCACATACAAAACTGTATTTAAAAACTCATCAAAAGCTAAGTCTGCAATATAGAGCAAAGAAATTCCTTACTCTTCCTAGTAGAATCAGCTCTTATTTTTTACCTTCTCTTCTCTATGGCTTATCTATTTTGACTAACATCCAGATCGCTTTTAAATCACAACTGAGAGTGTGGCCTAATGGTTAAGGTGTTTGCCTTGCAAACACATGGTGCAGGGTTTTGGTTAAGGTGTTTGCCTTGCAAACACATGGTGCAGGGTTTGAGTCTCACAATGGATAATTGGCTAGGCTTAAAAAGGCTTGCAAGGGCAGTTAGCTTAGTACTAATCTATGAACCTATGGAGCAATGCTATAATAAGATAGCTAGATTTGGTTCTAACCTTCCACAAAGATATCACATGCTCTCATCTGGTTAGAACTCCTAACCCATATTCAACCTCTTCTCAGTCATAAAATACTATATAACCCATCTACTTGCCCTTCTTTTTCCTCAGTTCTTCATCACTATTTCCCAAATCTCTCTCTGCTCTCTCAAGACAAAAACCTGCTTGAAATCTATAACCCCCCCTCAAAAAGTATTGAACAAAGTATATACTCCCACTGCATAGCCAGACTATGGAACTCTATCCCAAATTCAATCAGAGCTACATCAGTCCTCCATGTATTTAAGTCCTCTCTCAAAGAATTTCTCACTAACGCATGGCTATGTTCGTGCACCTCTCCTGATCTACATATCAAGATAAAATTTCTTACTAACCTTTTAACACACTATCCAGCTATACACTTTCAACATTGCCCTTTTCCCATTCTTAGGAGGGCTTGCATCATCCCTTTTTTTATTTTCTAGCATAGTGGACTATGCTTCTAATACTTTTGTATATACTGATTGCCATGTTTAATTATAATTCTTTTCTTTCACTATATTACTAGTGTTTCCTCATGCTTTATTATGTTTTTTTATGTTATTTAACTCTGGAACTTTACTCCCTGAGCCTCCTGTGAAAATGGATATGTATTACCCAGCTGGGCTTCCTTGGTAAATGTCAGTAATAACAATAATTTTGAGATTGTTCTTAAATTATTTCTGGTAGGTAGAGCTGTCTTAATGCATCTAATGACTGTCTGCAGTTGCTGCTTGTTTATAGTAAACAATCCATATTCCTGTTTTAGTGTCACAGATAGGCCTGATAATCCAGCTGGTTTCTCAATTGTCAGTCTTGCAGTGTTATTTATTTTGCAGGCTGTTCTGATTGTTATGCCTTTTATGCTATGCATACAAGGCGAAGATTGAAAAACAGAGTTTAAAAAACATTTGGCATTCTGTTCAAAACAGGGATATTAAAAATGTCTTGTTTAAATTTATCCTAATATGAGCAAATTATTTTTTATTGTATATTTTAGTCTGTATCTGAGCAAAAGAGGCAATGATGATAAAAATTAGGTAGATATAAAAAAATCCCAAAGCAGCTAAGTTCAAATGCTTTTTTCAGATGCCTAGTTTGAATGATACGTTCAGTTTTAAAAATACCAATTAGAGCAGACCTTTATAACATTTATGATGTGGAATGTTTTCATTGCTCTGATTTTAACACATGATTATTTACTTGAGCTTGGATGTGGCAGAGTTAAAGATGTTAAGATTTGCGCAGGGTGTGACAAGGGTGGACAGGATTAGGAATAAGTATATTAGAGGGTCAGCCAAGGTTGGAAGGTTTGGAGACAAAGCCAGAGAGGCAAGATTATGTTGGTTTGGACATGTGCTGAGGAGGGATGCTGAGTATATTGGGAAAAGGATGCTAAGGATGAAGATACCAGGTAACCGGAAAAGAGGAAGGCCTAAGATAAGGTTTATGGATGTGGTGAGAGAGGAAATGCAGGTGGTTGGTGTGACAGAGCAAGATGCAGAGGCCAGGAAGAAATGGAAACAGATGATCTGCTGTAGCAACCCCTAATGAGAACAGCCGAAAGATGATGATTATTTACTTGAGCTACTTCAATTAAGTAAGTGCTGTATTGTCACAGTGTGAAGAAGTCTGTACCATCTGCTGCTCAATGACATTCTTCTCATATGCGTGACAGTGTTGGCAAATGCAAATATACAATAGTGCATGGCAGTGGTTGCAATTACTAGATGGATGTATGGAACATGGCAGGTCAGCTCTTTGCTATACGATGAGCAGTGCCAGTTCTCATTAGTTGTATATGGGCAATGATGGTGCAATTCACAACTTGTATGCCACAGTATGATTGCAAAAGATAAGCGATTTTGAAGCTCTGGATGGGCATTTGTGTGAGATGTGTTTATCTATTTTTTGACCAGATTAAAGGATGGAAATGGGAGTTTAGGAAAGAGATGAAAAGAGAACAAAGAGAGGGTAGAACAGACTAAGTGACTAAAGAATGAACAGAATGAAGATGTGAAGGGTTTTTTTTTTTTTTTTGGACAGGAGGTGCCCATTATTTATACACAAAAAGAAGGTAAGTTGAGGAAGGAAGGGAGGAAGAGGCATAAGAGAAAGGTAACAGGGTTATATTAGGCAACAGGGGAGGAAAGAAAGACATTACTGACAGGATCTGTGGTATCACAGTAAAGGAAGAAGAATGCAATGGGGAAAAGACATCAGACAAATAGAGGGAAGACAATGTTGATGGGAGTACTAAGCAACAAACAGATGGGCATGGACAAAAGAGGGAGGGGGACACCAGAATAATGGATAGGATGGGGTATCCTCAGCTGCAGTCTCTGACAGCTGTGATCTAATGAAAGATTGCTCTCCATTGTGCCTGCCTCAAATGCTGGTGACAGTGGAGGACAGGGGCACAACTCAATGAGTCGCCAAACGTTGCTCTCCATCTGGTCAATTCTGACATCCAGCCTCCAGCTGATAATCTTCCACACAATATCTGCCACCTACAGAAAGGTAACAAAAGTGTCACCTCCACTGACACTACTACCAGTAGTCCAAAAGTCCTGGCATCAGGTGCAGGAGGTGGTTGTGACAGACTAGAACTCACATAAGCTGGGAAGTTGTGGTGGTGGTGGTGCTGCTGTTGCTGCCACCAGCAGGGCACTGACATGCCTTACCAGAGGGATGTGTGCAGGTCAGGATGCTGCTGCTGCATACAAGAGTAAAATAAATAGAGAAACAAAATAAATGTATACAACAGAAACAATGGCAACTACTAGGACGGAAAGAGAGAGAAAAGTACAATGAATACCTGCAAATGATATATACCTGTCCTATGATTAAGTAGCACATAATATAAGTGAATTAACAAGCAAACAGTTAAAACTCCCACATCAACTAGCCCATACATCTCTGTTACATTACACAGATGAGAGGGGGACCTGACCCCACTGCCACCAATATCTCTATTCCAAAAGTTAAAGGATGTAATGAGATGCTACTTCGACAAAGTAATGGGGGTGGCCATATCTAAGACACAGTAATGATATCTGAGATAAATGTACATATCTGAAGAAAAACTGCTGCTCTGTTCAGACATACTTTTCAGTCATAAGTTATAAGTGAAGTAAACAAGACAGTGTTCATGACACATATGTCCACCAACCAAAAAATGTCGCTCATATACATCTAACAATTTAGGTAGTATAATGAAACAAAAGCTCAAATGAAACATGATAACATAAATGGAGGGATACCCCACAGGCATCTTCAAAATATAGGAGAACAGCCTTAACATTATGGCCTATGTGTCCAAATATATGGCAGAATGCATGAACCAACACACACTGCTAGCATTCAATGGTCATACTACTACCTTCAACCTGTGACTGTTATCATATAAGTGGCAACGATGTCTTTCTCCTGCTATTAACAATAAGAACTGCACATTCTGAAGCAACTTAACTTGCTCACTCTAGTGCTCTCTTAAGTGCTCCAATCTCCTTTCATGCAGCTGCCTATTTACTTCATTCTCTTCAGTAGCTATGAAGAGAGAGAGAGAGAGAAGCAGCACTCTGTAATATCCGTTGTGGCAATCAGTAGCAGGTTGCGGCAGGTTTTGGGTGTAGTCAAGTTCTACTAATAAGAGATAGGTAGTGTCCCCTGTTTAACTTCATCCTCCCTTTGGTGTAGGAGGTCAGGACTGTGGCAACTCATGTCACTATAATGGTGATAATACTGTTCCCCTGTACGTGAAATGCCAGTGGAACAGGTGACAAACTAGGCAAATTATTCCAGGCTTCATTTTTATAATAAACTTCTTGAGGGCCCTGCTGCAGTAGCCTTTGGCTGTAATCCTGAAGGAGAAGTTACTGAAAGATTTTTGACTCCTCCGCACACCATATTCATATTCTGAAAGGAGCACTATCTTCTCCTTCTCTGACCATGAAGTCTCACCTCAAAGAATCTCAGGGAAAAACGGCAGAAAATTGAAGCCCAAAGTATGTCTAATGTGTCCCACCTATGCACAACTGGTATTGTTGGGCATGTTATTTGCATGACACTTAGAGGGTTCAGGTAATATGAGTTTTGTATCATATGGTTACCAATGGCATTTTAAGGTGTAGAACAATGCAGTCCTTTCTTTATGTGTGTGCTGTTAAGAAGTCAGGTGCTACAATTACTCCATTTAAAGATAATTAGATTTGGCATTACAGAACCCATCCTCCCCTAGAGACATAGCCTGGACTGCAAATGTGCAGTACTTCCTGCAACAACTGAGGTGCATGCACAACATCAATTAGCAGGCATGGTCATCATGCAAATTAAGGAATTCTGAAACAATAATGAGCATCATGTCCAGCCAGGTGAATCTGCATGATATAAGTGTGTCAGCAGGCATATAGTTTAATCATGCTATGGAAGAAACTAGCACCCAAGTTTAAAAAGTACAAAATACCCGAGATACAGAAGAATCGGTTAACCTAACCTGAAGATGCACTTGTGCAATGTAAGTGCTAATTTTTATAACTCCATCCATTCAGTTGCAGCTGCTTTTTATTGCTGTTGATCCCACTGACATTGTAAGAAACAGGTTTAAGTGTATTCTTGGGAAAGTGTATTGACAGAGGGGTGGCACGGAATAAGCAGTTGGCTGGACTGAATGATTTTTAAGCAGAATGGGAAACATACTCATCAATATGCACTCAGAGTACATTTTAACACATTTCTGTGATTTTGCTACCACTTTTGGTAAATTAATTTGACTGTGGAGTACATTATGCGTGTGATTTGCAAAACTATTTTAACATTGGTCATTTGTAGTGGTATTGGTGTTTTCTGATGGAAGTGCTCAGTTAAGTTATGTGCCTGGCAGTACTTAAAGAGTGTGGTTACAGATATATATATATATGCCAGGTACACAAACAGTACACTATGTTGTTGTGGGGTGGGGTGGGGGGTGCTGGTGGTGCAAGGCATTTGCAGGGGCACACAGGAACAAGACTAGAAATTCAGCAATCTAACTTACCTATAGAGGAATGTCGAAAAAACAGGGAAAGTAGAAGCACAGTGCTGACTCTGGGACTTCTGCCAAAAAGTCCATTCATAAGCTGAAGTTCTCCAATGCAAGTAATTTTATAAAATTATTAAATAATATTTCTGATACAAAGCCAGTACTAAATGGTTCTGGCTGAGTAAGTTTGCAAACAACTGCAAGCTAAGAGCAGTTTGTGAATCCACAAATGGCTTAACCATCCTGCAGTAAGGTCTGTCCCAAATACATAAATGGCGCCAAAATCATAGACTGAAACTAAATATCAAAAATGCATTATTGTATCATTTGGGAAATCATCTGCCTCAGGGAACTAGCACATCAACAATATATCCCTAAGAGTTGACCTAGTTGTTTGGGATTTGGGAACTTATATGGACAGTGACCCAATTCTAGACCAACATGGATCCATTGTTGTAACAAGGAGGGGGGGGTTAATAAATCCTATATGGACTTATTTTCCATGTAGGCATAGTGGCACACTGCTTAAATAAAAGTAAGCAGGTTTGCGATCCAGTAAACAGAGCTGAGGGGGCATGCACTAGCACACCAACATGGGCATGTCCATGGCATGCAAATCACCTCATAAGCAGGTGAATTGCATGCAAATGAGGATGGTAGAGTGATCCAGCAAGCAGATAATCAGTCCTGCAGACCCTGTGTTGGTGTCTGAAATGTACACGGAAAAATTTTGTGTGCAGAATATTAAACAGAGAACAGGAGCTGTAAAACTGCAGGAAGAAAGGCAGAAATAGCATAGCAGACACAGATATGTGCAAAACTATCCTTTGTGTGTCCAAAACCTAATGGAAAATAATTATTTTTTTTTTAATTTAATAATCAGATCTTGTTTGCGCAGCACATCACAATGTGGAAACATGCTGTTAAGTTTAAAAACAAAAATTAGTAGTATGCAACAGTAATGCATTATAGGACCCTACGTGGAGTATGTACAATGGTAGACTGGTGTGGTTGCTAACAAGGTTGGGCCAGGAACCGTGTAGTTCCCAGGTTGTATGCACTGATCTCTATGCAAATGATCTGGGGTTACTGAATAGCACAAATGGGTATCCATGTCTGTAGATCCTATCCATGTAGGCAGAGAACCATGTTGGTGTCCACAGAAGAGGTATCTGATACCAAAAGTGGATGTGTCTGCATTTTTTTTAAGCTCTTTGGAGCTCAGCAGCACCTGTTTGCATGGCATGCTGCTGTGCTCAGCAGCAGGGTGTGTATAGTTTCTGCTAAACTTTGTTTACCTTCGGGGCACATGTTTCAGATGGTTTGAATGTGTTTGCACAGAACGCTTCTGTACTGATTGTGACCTTTAATGGGGGTGTGTATAATGACTGCTGAGCATTGTTTATCTTCATGGCACATGTTTGCAAGGCAGACTGCAATGCTGAGCAAGGAAGGCTATTAAATAAAATTGACTGAGAAAGGCAATGAGATCTTAATTACTGATGACCCCTATTCCACTTGAACTAGGGCCATTAACAGTCCTTAATGATGTACTTGCCAGGTGGAATGCATCATAGGTAGCCAATCACAAATGCTGCACCTACAGCAGAGCTTTATAAAGGTTGCAGAAACCCTACAATCTGATTTCACCCCCATACTCTGCAACACTGGATTACTGACTTGGGACTTTTAATGGAAGAAATGCTAGGGGCTGCTGCAGGTCTGCTACATATGTATGAGCTAGATGTTGAGGTAAATTCTTCTGCTGCTGACCATAGGCAAAAACTGAGAAGGAGAAGAGTGTTCAGGCCCAGGGTAACCTTCCAGCGGCTACATGAACTGGAGATTGTAGACCATTACAGGGTTGACAGGGACATGCTGTAAAAACTCACTGAACTCTGCTGACCTCAACTCAGACCCAGAGTCAACAGAGGGGGAACTATCCCAGTGGAAACTATGGTATATGTAGCTCTTAAGATACTAGCTATGGGTACATTCCAAAGACCAACTGGGGACATGCTGGGGGTCCCACAGGCATCAGCAACCAGGGTACTCCATCAGTTCCTGGATGCCATGCTACCACATGCCAGTGAGCACATTTAATTATCCCCTCACCCCTGAGGTGAGGGCCAGCAGTATGAAACACTTCCACCATGTGGCACACTACCCTGAGATATTGGGTGCCATAGACTGCACTCATGTACACATCAAGGCACCACCTGGTGAGGAGGGTAGAATCTACATTAAGTGCAAGGAGTACCACTCCATCAACTGATAAGACTCCCATCTCTGGCATGCATTACAGCTGTACCAGATGTTTGCTAGTGGGGGCATCCCACATGGCCATTTACTGGGGGATGCTGGCTATGCACTGAAACCGTGGATGATGACACCAATCAGAAATGCACACACATGCACCGAAGAATGCCTTAATGATGCACACTCACAAACTAGGATTATTTGAGCTGCTGAAGTCATAGTTTTGGTGTCTCGATATATCTGGTGGACCCCTGCAGTACTGCCAAGCCACATATGCACACATGTTCACAGTATGTGCCATGCTACATAATATGATCCTGTGGAAACAGCTGCAGCAGGATCACTAAAGGGAATGGATACACAGCTCTCCACCAGTGCCTAGGTCACCACAGCTACACCCACAGGGGGAATCCAAGAAGGAGAACCCTGAGATTGTCCCTGTAGGCAGACATAAGCATGCCCAGTATGTCCTGGCTTTGGCCAAAAGACAACGCATAGGACATGCACTGACAACATAGGGCCCTAGGGACTTACACCTTACTCTGACTCACATACATATTAGTAAAAATGATACCAGCCAGCCTACAAAACCTCTACCTCAAAATGTATTGGCTGTGGACTGCGTGCATCAGACAGTCAGCCCTGAACTACAGGTCTGTCAACTGCTGCATTCGCAAGATAAGTCACACAGCTACTCACCACTTATAAGGGGTACTAGAATATGGTAGCATATGTATGGACCTGCTGCATGTATGCAAGGGAATATAGTGGGCTACTGGGCTACTTGCAGAGATCTAACAGCCACTTGAGACAACAGGTTCTTTGTCTAATAGTATGTGCCTCATAATATTCACTAGGTCACTTGTTTGGAACCCTCACTACATTATTCATGGGAGATGGCAAACAGTGGGGTCACAGAACAGTTGCACGACTGTGTATGCCAGCAGAGCAGGGGCTGGTCGTTCCCCACCCCCAACTCATCAGTGCACCCATATAACTGCTGCCGCAGTATATTTGCAATGATATATCAGCAGACCACCCAATTCCAGGGCTGTGACATAGAAGCAGAACATGGCCACATGTTCTATGTTTGACATAACGCAGAGCTGACAATGTATATGTCTGTATGCTGTCGATTATGTGATGAAGGACACATTTCTGGAAACCTGTGTGACTCAGTAGGCTAGGGACATTAACATGGGTGATGGTGTTGATGGTTTGAATCTAGCAGTAGTCACATCTTTTGCATTTGAAGTAGTCATATGGTGGTATTCCCACAGACTCCAACAGACAGGAACCAAAGTAAGACAAACTAGCGAAAAACAAAAAGACAGCTTGGAAACACCAAAGCAAATTCTCTCTCAGTTTAATCATTAAACTGAAAGAGAATTAAACTGAGAGAGAATTTGCTTTGGTGTTTCCAAGCTATCTTTTTGTTTTTCACTAGTATTCCCACAGACTGTCATAACCCCTCAATCTGCTACCACAAGAAAGCTGGACAAAGCCAGAGTGAATTGGGGGACAAAGGGCCAAACCAACAGACAGACATTGTACATGCTCTGCATAACCTAGAAGGTGGCTAGTATAACAGCAGGCTGCAACAGTTCAGATTAGCGGCAGGATGTAAAGGCCATCACTTAAATGTCTCAGTAGTTACAACAATTCAGTGACTGCATTTTACAGTATAGTACTAGAGAACCACAAATGTATGAGAAACAGAGAAGACCTATGGAGCAAAATGCTGGACATTCTGCAAAAACATGTACAGAGAGAGGTATGCAGATTGTCACCCTGTGTGTGGTGTTACATCATGTACCCCAGTCACATCATACCTCTCAACCGCTTAGAGCAAGAAATCTGTCCAAAGCCATGAATAAAAGTGGGATAAAGGCCCACAAATAGGGACAAGTTATTGCTCTTACAAATGTAGAATGTTGATAGAATAACAGGTCTTGCATTAGCATGAATCTCCTGATGTGTATGGAGTCTAAAACTCAAATGTCTGTCATTATTTATTAACTTCAATCTTAAATGATTTGCCACTAATTTGCCAGAAAACCACAATGTTATGTAAACTGGACCAAAAATATGAGGTAAAATTATGGACAGTCTGTAAAGCTCTGTACAGTTGTGAGGTACGAGTTACATATTAAGGTCAGCAAACAGCCGGGGAATGCCCTGGACAATATCAGGGAAGTACAGTACTGTGGTAACAGGTGCAGCAGCCAATGGCCTGCAGCACACATAATCCTGGACTGGAGTATAGCTAGCCCTGGCCTGGAGTCACCTTGTCAGTACTGAAAGTCACACTGCATGCCCCTACACTTACTTAACTTGAGCCCAAGTTTGTTGCCTCTTCCACCCAAAGACATGTTATGTGGACATATGTCTGTACATACATACAGCTACATATGCATATTTGTCTCTCCCTATATCCCTCACACTTGATTAGTCTATCTATCAGTATGTGACACACACACACACACACACACACACATATATATATATATATATATATATATATATATATATATATATATATATATATATATATATATATATATATATATATATATATATATATATATATATATATATATATATATATATATATATATATATATATATAGAGAGAGAGAGAGAGAGCTATGCAAAGTACAATGATACATAGACTCTCCATATATATCTACATAACACATTTACATAATGTACACACACAACAACAGTTAAGGAGATAACCTTGTTATACACATTTATAAAGATATGTGTGGGGATGTACGAATATCTTCACATACCTCAGAATGCTGTGGTTATCTGCACTTACACATCAAAACAGTTGTCCAATGGAAACAGACCAAGGCCGCAACAGTAAATAATCCACTCACTGACAGACCCCTGTGCCTGCGGACTGTCACCCTGTGGACAGACACAGGTACGCAGGTGGTGTAATGTGTAATGGGTGCAATGCATACCTTGGACAGGCCATATTGTTCCTGGCTACATGTCCGCCTATCAAACTACAAGCAGCCACATATGGCCAGACTGGTAACTGTACACACATAGCAGGAATATTATCAGGTATCCCACTCATAGGACAGTAGATACAATGACATTGCCAAGCAGTATCACTCTGCTGGCCACACATGCTGTCTAACACAAGGCCACTTTGTGTAGTCCACAAGTACTGGGCCTGCATCCACATATACAACAGACATAACCTGTGGCATGTGCGATAAGTACTGTGAGCTGTAGTGTGCAGTACTAGATAGGTAGAGGTTCTAATTTCCCATCGTTTAACTTGTATGTGTGTGTATAACTATATCCCTTACAGCACTATGGACATGCCCACATGGACTATCTCTGTGCAATGGTATGCATTTTATGGTCCTGTGAGTGGCTGCTGGACTCTAAGTTGGCCTCCTCTCCAAGGCCTGCTGATGTCATCCATCTTAAGAGCACTGGCTTACATTCTAATGGCAGATGAACTCTATGGTGCATGTGATAAGTACTTTGAGATATAGTGTGTAATAGTAGATAGGTAGGAGTTCTAATCTCACATCATTCAACTGTGTGTGTGTGTGTGTGTGTGTGTGTGTGTGTGTGTGTGTGTGTGTGTCTATAAATATATCCCCTTACAGCACTCTAGACATGCCCATATGGGTTATCTCCATGCAAGTGTGTGCATTTTATGGCCCTGTGAATGGCTGCTGGCCTCTAAATTGCCCTCATCTACAAGGCCTGCTGATATCATTCACCTTTAGAGTTCTGGCTGACAGTCAGATAAACTCCATGGCACATGTGCTAAGTGCTGTGAGCTGTAGTGTGTAACAGTAGATAAGTAGGGGTTCCAATCTCAAATCATCTAAATTGCGTATTTGTATAAATATATCCCCCACAGCACCACAGACATGCCCATATTGGTTATCTCCATGCAATCGTTATGTATTTTATGGGCATGTGACTAGCTTCTGGCCTCTACATTACCCTCCTCCACATAAGCATAACTGATATCTACCACCTTCTAGATTTGTACTTTCAGAAAACCCAGGTGACACATAGCGAGGGTAGCAGACCTTGTCACCAAGTATAAATGCATGATTATGCTGACTGCCCCCATTGTTCCTGATACACTGTTATACACATATGCACCTAGGGAGCCATACAAGTATACTGCCTTACCCTGATGACAACAGATGTCTGCTGTGCTGCCATGCCATTCTGTGCTGCTGTTATTGACACCATGTGTCCATTGTTTAATCCTTCAGACACCTGGAATGGACACGTACATAGGTCAGTGACACACTTGTGATTCTGTAACACTACCAGCAGTCTAACATCATGCAACCCCAGTTACACAAAGTATGATGTGCAGTCATTACATATGCCAGAATGCAATACCTGTACTGGCCCACAACAAGTGCCATGTCAAAACAATATTGCACTACACAAGTACATGTAAGGTAATATATTCACCCTCAGACACATATTTGCATTTCCCTGTATCGATGTCATGGATGGCAGGGATGTGGCACAGGTATCATTATAAGCACAGGGTGTGGTGTGGGGGTGCCAGATGCCTAGGCTGTGCCAAACAGGTGACAGCATGTGTGAGACTCAGGAAGAGATGCGGGTTAGATGGGCCATGGAGAGGTGCCGTATGTGTCTGTTTGTGCTCGGTATGCAACAGTGGTGTTTTGAGTATGTGCATGCACACAGTCAAGCCCAATGCTAGCTTTACACATGTGTATCCTGGACAGCTGTGGACAGTACATGGTAGAGTGGAGAGTTGACCATCTCCGGCCACGAATGCATGAGCTGGTTCTGCCAGGAGTAGCACTGGCACCACCATGCCCATGGTCAGATGCTGTGCCAGTACCTGATAGTGACTGCAATATGCTGGTGTTGTGTCCCACATAGAATCAGCCAGGACCATGTGCCCATGGCCTTCCATGTCATGGTGTGAACAGCACACTTCCCTCTGTAGCACTTTAGGTATTGCCAGTATGGGAACTTGACTGTGTATGGCCACATGGACTCCCAGAAAATGGTGTTGCTGACCCTGATCCACATGTCCCACACACAACTCCAACCAGATGTTCCAGCACAGACATTTTGCGGTCAAGGACAGACACTGTCTCAGCCCACCATCTATCCATGACAGCAGGGAACTGATCTAGGGTGTCCTCAATGTGGTGAGGGCAGTCATGGATGTCAGAATGAGCTGCATCCATAACCCTAAGCATCCATGTGGTGCTGTATTCAGAACTTGCCTGTGCTGCCATGATGGACAGAAACATGTGGCGAGTGACACATAATGTGACACCTGCAACAAGTGATGCATACCCCTGTCAATCTGCCTGTGTGGGACCTCACCAGCTGTCTGGCTATGGCCAGTGTCTACACTCACTGAAGCCATAGTTGTCAAACTGCCCTGTTTAATGTTGCCAGCCTCTGACTGTCCACTATCTGTGGCCTCTTGGGACTCGGTATGTGTGGGCATACTGACTGTGTGTGGTAACAATGGAGGCAGAAGTGGGATGTCAACCTCTGGGAGAGATTTAGCCACCAACAATCTCACCTGTGCATCACTATGGCAACCATCATCACCATCAGCATCTGATGAGTCATTGACATCAGGTTGTGAGGGAGACAGACTCCACCTCCCCCCAATCACCTGTGAGAAGCAAAACAACAGCAGTACATTACTACCTGCACTAATATGTATGGTAAACCACACAGTCTCATACAGATGAGGATCCACAACTGCAGTACAAGTTCCACATTTTCACATCTCTGCTCCCATGCACAACAAACAAATTCACAACAACATACACAGACAAGTCAGGCATATTATAACATGCACATCAGCTACATCTAGTTAATGTTGTCAGTACAATACACTTGTAATGTATGCAATATGACAGTGTATGTGATAGACCTAAAAATAACACCCAGTACACCTATATTGAGAATGATGTGCAAAGTAGTACTATCACTGCCTCAGGTGTGTACCATGAGTGTGGGCCCCCACCCCCCATTAATTATAGCTTTGTCCTGGGTTCTTGCTGTAAGAGGTTGACAAGTATGTTAAGCATAGCTCTCAACCAAACAAGGACAAATGTCAACAGACACAGGGACTTAGCCAGAGTACATCAAGGGCATTCAGGGTCAGTTTTATAATGTTCAAACTAATTATGTGAGACATGAACAGTATGAGAGGAGTTGAATTGCAGTACATCATTTGATGTTACAGGGGTGTACACCCTCCCTTATTGTCACTATGTACTACGTGTAATCCACTAGCTTTCCTACAACAGCTGACCACTGTAGGTGTGATTGACAGGGACAGAGCTGAGATGTGATTAAAAGCAGGGACAGTTGAGAGGCATGTGTGTAGGTATAGGACAGCAGAGTATCAATGACATGTCATCACCATAAATCTAAGATAGGCTTACTGCTGTAATCCCTACTCCCCATAACTCCATCCTCCCATCTGCAACCTGTTATATGTAGAAATCTATTACATACCCGGTGGAGTGTAGTACTCCTTTATCGAACTTTGCTTCAAGTAATCGTCTGGTAATACACTCTATGTGTGTGTGTTAAGTATCATACAGACCTGTTCCACATAACAAGTTGGTTGCCTTTGTAAGATACTGCTCATTAGTAGGTAATTGCCCCTGCACACTCTGTGGCTCAGAATTACTAATTGCAGCCAAAACAGCTGCATTGCGCTATCATTAGCCAATGACATGCCACCACAGTGCAATATATAAGGCCTTCATGTAGGCCTTGGCCCCTGTCTTAGTTTATGAGATGGACATTACTGAGGTGTGGAGACTACAGCACCACAGAGGGTAGGTACAACAATATCCACTGTAGAGATTTATGACGTATGTCCACAGTTTTGCCTCATATGTGTGATCAGTGTCCCATATCATTGTGGTCATCTGGCAGTGCACTGGCAATCATTGTGGGCTGAGGTCAGTAAGGGAAGACACACATGTGTGTGTCACACTGCATACCCATCAGACTATGCATACTACTGCAATAGCTGTTATTCTATCAACATACTAATCCACCCAAACCCGTGCTAAAAAATATAAAGAAAAGAAAAAGGGGTTGACAGGAAAGTGGTGAAATGAGGCAAGCAGGGGGAAAAACAATGTGAAAGGCAGGTAGGGATGTGCAGTATGGGTGTAGGTAAGGACCATAGCTATCCATTTCTTGTGCAGCAACAGCTGTGCATTTTGACAGGTTTTGTAGATGAATTGGGACTCTCTATCCCCAGAGAGATGGGTAAGGATAACATAAATGTGTTGTCAAGCAAGTTGGGTCTACGTAGTTGTGTCCATTGGACACTTGTGTGAAATGGAGAGCTATGTATGGGGTAATATTTTTTTTGTGGGCAGATGCCTATTTTTTTTTAAGGAGAGAGTGGAATATTGGAGAAGGGACATAGGTACATTTGGGGAAGTAAGTTGGGTAGGAGAGGATGCAATAGCAGACAGACAAGACAGCAGACAGGGGCAGCATGTGACACATATGGGGGGTAAACACCTTGGATGGGGAGGTTGTTGTCGAATTCGAGTTGAATGTTCCTGTAGACAGCAGCAGCATGTCTGTCATCCCTACTCATGGGCAGTTGACACTGCTCCTTCACTGCTCCGAAAGTGGCTGTTCTGGAGGCTGGATACCAGGGCAAGCCTGCCCCACCAGGTTGGCCAGTGTGCCCTCAATCTGGTGCAGGCAACATTCATAGGTCCACTGAATGATCCTGTGAACCATGACTGGCAGTTCCTTTTGGGTGACTGCAGCCCCTCCACTGCTGCTCCCAGGGGGAGTCCATGCCCGGTGCCCTGAGGCACTTCTACCCGATGTCACAGGTGATGCAGGGGCAGTGGAGGGGCAACCACTGGCCTGGGTCCCAGATGTTCTAGGACCCGGTGCCATGACCGGTTGAGGCAAAGTAGACAGATCACTGGGAACTGACTTTCCCTAATGTGCTTTGGTGATAGAGGTATAACAATAAGTATAGGTTCATTATGAACAAAACATAGTTAGTGATAAAAGCATGCCAGAACATTGGAAATAACCCAATGCATATTATGTGGAACGCAGCAATACATGCCAGAACAGTCAGTATGTTAACAGAATGCTAGTAACAGTTACAGCATAAGGCCAACAAAATAGGTAATTCAACAAGATATGTTAATATGCAACCATTATAATGCATAACAATAATATTATACAATGACCCCCCGTTAATATTTCAAAATGTGCACGCTGATTGGTCAGTGTGTCCATTGTAAATCAGCATATACTAATGGAAAAAGGTCTGGTCTCCCAGACTTTTTCCATTAGTATAAGTCTTTTTTTTTTGTTACAGCAACGAAGAATGCAAGATCTCCATTGCTTTTTAGAAAGTGTCTCGCTATGTTAAAGGGGTTTAACATAGCGAGATAGCTTAAAAAAAGCAATGGAGATCTTCCTTTCTCCATTGCTTTTTATAAAGCTGTCTCACTATGTTAAAAGGGTTTAAACTCCTTTAACATAACAAAACACTTTCTAAAAAGCAACGGAGATCTTGCTTTCTCTGTTGCTTCCTCATACAGCTCTGATGTACTGAATAAGCATATGCATGTACAGTACATCAGAACTGTTGCAGAATACCAGACAGCTGTGGAAGGGCAGCACAGAGGCATTATACAATGCCATTATTTAAGAAAAGTATTTTTTTCTTAAATAACATCATTGTATAATAGCAATAACCCACTTCTGGGTGTGGGTAATACTGGATTTACCCATGGTTGTCTTTGTTTGGCCACTCAAGCTTCACCCTCATGACCAAACCGCACCAACCGTGGGTAAATTTAGCATTACCCACACCCAGGCATGGGTTATTGCTTAAAAAATACACATGCCCAAAATACAGGCAATTGAACAACATTTATGAGTAGTAAACCATAAGCAATGGATAACAATAACAATAAAATTAAGATAAAGGGTGGGGAGAGAGAATAAAACAGTCCATTAGTATCATTATAGGCTATTTACTTGACAACTGTACTACTACCTACTCTACTGGTCTGTCCTTTATTTATGTGTACACATCCTCTATAGCTGCTGTAGCATGTACAGACCTCTCAAGCTATTTACATGAGACAGTATGGGCTAAGTAGGAACAACTGCAGGTATACTACTACACAGAACAGTGGTACATCAGGTGGACCTATATAAGAACGAAGGTGTATTGTGGGCTGATGTAGTGATACTTTACTATTTAGGTAACCATGCCAATGGTAATCCTGTGACAGATGGATTATGCACTATTAATTACATTATGTAACAATGTGACACTTGGGAGTTATGTATGTGTACAGTACAGACCCTAAACAACTACCGTGCCTTGCTTGTCAGGCATGATGATAAAACCCAATAGCAGTGACTGCAGAGGACATCTGCATGGAATGTATGAATTAGCTGCAGCAACATTGAACAGACACTCCAGGCATACAACTATACCAAGATTACACATTTAATTTATTTAATTAAATTTTATTTTATTTATTTCTTTTATGTCATGCTGTACTTTCACATTCTTGCTAATGATTTTAACAGTCTGTGACATCTAAACACACAATTATTTACTCATAATATGGGCTACCTCACCCATTTACCTGTAGTTCCTGTAGAGAGAGAATCTGTAAACATTATGTGAATGATACTCTAATATTTATTACTACATAGCACCGGATTCAAACCCTAGTCTGTAAGTGGCAAAATGTACTACAGGCATAGCATTTAACAAACTGAGCTACTGAGCCACTGCTGACTACTGACTGAGTGATATTTGTGTAGAGCTCACGTGGAACCAATATATGACCTAGTAGCACTACTACAGTTGTATACTACACTGCAGTGACAGTAGAACACACATGCATGAAGTACAAGCATGACAGAGATAGTAGAAAGCTATACATTAGTATATAGAATGCAGGCGTACACAATATATTGTTACTGGTTTGAAATATCTGTGAAGTCAACCAACAATATCAGATCATGGAGTGGGCTACCTCAACCATATACCTTGCTTACCTGTTGTTTGTGGATGACAGAGCATTATGTGGACAATACTGGCCTAGAAACAGCCATGACTGGTACTGTATGCGTTAAATAAGACATCTGGCTGCCATTATATTTGCATGTTATGGCTATTACAGTGTTATACTTGACTGCATCACCTTCCATTACAGCCTAAATGCATACAGTTGTACTACAATGGTTAAATCAAGACAAACCTGATGTACACAATTAACCTTGGTGTTATTAGAAGCGGTTCATGAGTTATTGCAGAACAGTTGCCAATATTCATTTCTTGACAAGCAGCTCTAATTCTACACTTATTGCACTACAGACTTTATTGTATAAACTTTAATGCAATTTCTGGTACTGTTTCGAGTTTTTATTGGACAACAGTTGTCATTATTCAGGTCTTGCAATATAGCTCCAATTCCACATTTATTGCACTACAGACTTTATTGTATATACTTTAATGCAGGTAATGGTATTGTTTCATGTTTTTATTGCACTACATTTGGCATTATTCATTTATTGCACTACAGCTCTAAGTCCACAGTTATTGCAATGTAAATTTTACTGTACATACTTTATTGCAGTTAATGCTTTACTCTTTCTTGCTTATTTCACTACAGTTAGGATAATACATCCATACTCACCACACTCACAACACAATCTGGCCAAGCACCTGGCATGTGCCTCAACGTTGCATACCCACTCCTTTGCAGCTGTTGGGAGAGAAGAACACCATTATGTATACCAGTTTAGCAGATATTCAGATTATATATTGATTGTATAGAGGTAAAAGTACTTACATACATGTGGGACATCCCCTGCCCAAAATTCTTGGACCCAGGGGTCCTAGAGATCCCCCTAACATCTCTTCAGGTCATTGTAGTGGTGACAACACTGCTCACCTGTGCAGGGGATACCAGTTGCACTGGTGAGGTCCCTTGACAGCTGGTCCCAGGCCTCTGCCTTACACTCTGAGCCCTGATAACCTCGCTGCAGAAGCTGGCCTTTGTGGTTTTTAAAAGGAGTCAGACCATGATCCTTGACTTCAGAATGCCCCAATACTGCACCCAAAAGCGTGAACCTTCACCGACGCCTGCCATAGTATCCTTCAGAGACAGAACTCCAATGGATTATGCTGTATTCCTGCATATTGGGCTTAATGTAGCCTGTTTTCCTGCCCTTACACATGATTGGGCAACATTTAAAAATGCAAGGTGTAGCTCAGCAGCACACAAACCAGCACAGCTGAGCTGAGCAGTGTGAAAACCTGAAAACCTGTATGCTTAGCAGTGCTTAGTAGTGCACACACCAACTAAGTAGAGCCAAGCAGTGCATAAACATTTTCAGGCATTATTGCATTTATACGGTGTTTAGCAGGGCTTAGCAGGTCTTAGCAGAGTTCAGTGAGCCAGAATTTAAATAAAATTGGTATAATTTGTATTTCAAAAATAACAGCTTATTTTCCCTTGTATGTATTCAAACCCTGCACCTACTGCTCATGAGGCCATACCTCTACCCATTTAGCTATGAGGATATGTGGAATTCAGCTACACCTTCACATATACCTCTCTGCTGCCTATGAGCACTGCTGAGCACCTCGCAGCACCATGCAAACCCGCTCAGCTATGCTTAAACATGACCTTTAAATAAATAATTAATTGCATTTGGTTTCTATTTTTAGATGTCTGACAGGTGTCTTGGCACTGCTTAACATTGTTGCACTCCATGCCATGCAAACATCCTTTAAAAAAAAACAAACAAATAGAAAAAAAAATAATAAACACAATTAAATTAACAATTGACATTATACAATTGGACAGTGCAGAGAGTGTCTTACTCATCTGCAGACACAGTTGGCACTACACTCCCTACACTGATTCAATAATCATATTCCATGGCTCTGCCTCAGCAACCCACCATGATTAACTTGCATGGTGCACTGCCGAGGGGGAACCATGTACATGGACATGGTAGCATTCTGTGTAGGCTCTACACTATGCCTACATGGAGTTTATTCAATCCTGGGGAATGTCTTTATATATTCCACGTCTTTTAAACAAAGGGATTGTGTCTAGATATAGTGATGCCATTATCCCTATTTACTCATCCCTCATTAGGCCAGTCATTGAATATAATATCCCCTTTGGTATGTATCTGTCCAGAAACATGCAACCACTGGAATGCCCACAAAGGTAGCTTACTGAAAGGAAACAAGACCTAAATAACATGACCTACATGGACTGACTCAAAGCCCTGTCACTATACTCAGAATCCTTCATACTGGTAAGAGGTGACCTGTGCCTAGCATACATGGCATCCTCTGACCCAATACTGATGGATTTACAGCACATTAGCAAGTCCAACGGCATCAGAAATACCTGGTCTAGGGGATCTAAACCAACATTCTGCAGTATTGACAGAACAGTCTTGAGAGAGAGCTATTTCTCAGAGAGGATATCACTGCTCCAGAACAGACTTCCCCATCCACATAAAACACCCATGCACATAAAACAAAGTTCCTTCCTGTCCATATTCAAGTGCAACTTGGCTCTGTGGATGGGAAACAGAAAATTTACCACAGGACTACCCTGTAATACTGATAGACAGAGGTAGCTCCTAAATGTTTTATCCCATGCATGGGTCACCTCAAATTATCTATGGCTTGTTCCCAGTTTTTCTAATTAGGGGTAATATATAATTATCAACCATGGGATGGGTAAGGTAATTCTCTAACCAAATGGGACAGGTTAATTTGAGCACAAAAAGAGAAATCACTAGGCTTAAATGGCCAGCAAGGGCAGATGGCCTAGCACTTACCCGTGAACCTTAATAATGAGGTGCTAGTCCAGGCCCTCTGACTACATAGATCACAGCTCTTTGGCCTTCATTCAGCGAACTATTCCTATCATGACTGTGCCTGGGTTGATGGTATAGTAGATGTCAATGTGGTTGATGGTCACAACTGCTGTTATGCCATGCTATGCTGCAGGGCTAGTGATATCATCCATGTTGTCCAACAAAGAATTCAACTCCTGCCATGGTAAGGTAGAGCAGAGGGTGGACCACCTCTAAGATGGAGGAGTTCCTGACCTCCCTCAGAGGCAGTGGCAACTCAGCAGAGTCCCACAGTGCAATGCTGGATGTTTGGATAAAGTTTTACCAGTGTCAGAGACAATACAATGTATGTGCACCAGGTATTGTGACAGAGACAATACAATGGATGTGCACCAGGTATGTAGAAGCATTTCTGTGTAAGAATATGTCTAAGTCCTCAGTATTCCTTAGTCACCGATAAAAGCATTAAAGCTCTGCATTTTATGGTATACTGGTGTACTAGTGGGTCACACTACACAGCCATCTGTATAACATATGTAGTTAAAGTACTTCTTGTTGCATTAATATTTGTAAAAATAAGTTGCATCTGTACTTCAGGTATGGGGTCATACTTACACTGGATAGTTTCTGATTTGGTTTGATTTGGTGATTCTTTATCCAGCACATTCAGCCAAATTTAAATATGTTGTAAACACAGCCCTGTTACTTGGCATTTATACAATTATGAATCTCAATTCCATCTTGTTTGGTTACATTATCATAAACAGAGGGGCTCATTTTAATAATGTTGCTTGTAACCATGTCATTATACGGCCATTAGCATAAACCGAGCCTGACCATGTTGCTTTGCTACTGAATTGCACACACCTTGCTCATAGCCACTCATCATAACAAATTCACTTATCATGATCTGGCAAAGTATGCCAAATCTCAGCCCAAGTCTCTTATCAGGGCATTATGTATTATATGTAGACTTTTTAAACAGAACTGAGCTTATACATGCAATTTGAGAATTACTACCTTATTTCATGAGACAAAAACTTGTTAGCCTTCGCTCACAGAAGCCAGTTGGGCTAAAATCTCACAATAGCTTAGGTATACAGAGTAATATGGATCCAGCTTCCATAATGTATAATCTATTAAGAGCTAAAGATGATCATTTCACAAAATACTGGCTGCATATCCAGAAGTACAGACATGACTAATAACAGTGGGGCTATAACACTTACCATGTTAGTATATACTTACCATAAAAATTTTAAAAGTTTTTTTGAATGCTAAACAAATTATCTAAAATGTTTACAAGTAATGTGGAAGGCTGGTGATGTCATAAATTTCCAGGAGGCATATGGGAACATATTTTTCATTCCTTTTCTAGTTATACTAGATTAATGCTATTTTGGAATGGAACTGAACAAGTTGGTCATAAACATTTGTCAGATATTTTTATCATTACAAGACACTTGGTTATCTATATTGCAACAGTCCCTTCAGTCATTATGAGCACTCAAAAAACATGCTTTTCTTGATGACAATAACCATTAAGTCAACTGCTAAAACAGAACAGGAATATCAAACTTAAATTTGAATTATGCACAGTGCAGACATTTCAACAGTAAACATGACAGCAGCACCAACATCAATGAATACAAAATATTGGTCTATACATGAGGTCTGACTATTGTTTGCATTAGTTTATATCAGTTTAACTTAACATGTAACTATATATGAATCAGGAAAAGAAAGAGTGTGTGCATCAGTGTTCTCTGTGAATTAGATCTGAAATAAAGTGGTACATCAATTAGAATTTTTTTGAGGGAAAAGTACTAATCAAATCATCTAGGAATCAAACCTAGACTCTCCTGTTGAAGCAGATGAGAACCAGATAAGGTTTTAAACCATCATCTCTCCTTTGTACACACGTGATACACACAAACAAAATAATGAAAATAGATGAAATTCCAAATATACATATTACTAGTTTACTTACGCTATTTTCAACTACATGAATTCTGTATGCATGTATATGATGCATAATGAGCCTACGTAGGAACATGAAATGGGTCAGGTGAAAAAAAACAGAGTTACTGGTTACAAAACTGAAAAGATGAACATATATAAATAAAATTGGTCAGTCAGTAAAATATGTTGTTGCTCTTCTTTGCCATTATTAAGCCTTTTGTGTTTTAAAATTTAGGCATGTTTATATTAATATATTGTTTGTGTTTTTACTCCCACATCCAAAGGCATGTTGATAGTGGAATTACCAGTCTTCATAATTTGTAGATGAATGTGCATGATGTGCTTGTGTAGGTGTGTTTGTGTATGTGTGGGTGTGTGCGTGATAGCCTGCATGTTTCAATATGTGTATGTGTGTGTGTGTGTGTGTGTGTGTGTGTGTGTGTGTGTGTGAATCCCTGCACAATTCAGTGTGTGTGTGTGTGTGTGTGTGTGTGTGTGTGTGTGTGTGTGTGTGTGTGTGTGTGAGTGCGTGTGTGTGTGTGTGTGTGTGTGTGTGTGTGTGTGTGTGTGTGTGTGTGTGAATCCCTGCACAATTCAATGTGTGTGTGTGTGTGTGTGTGTGTGTGTGTGTGTGTGTGTGTGTGTGTGTGTGTGTGTGTGTGCGTGTGTGTGTGCGTGTGTGTGTGTGTGTGTGTGTGTGTGTGTGTGTGTGTGTGTGTGTGTGTGTGTGTGTGTGTGTGTGAGTGAGTGTGCGTGCGCGTGTGTGAGTGTGTGAATCCCTACATAATTCAATGTGTGTGTGTGTGTGTGTGTGTGTGTGTGTGTGTGTGTGTGTGTGTGTGTGTGTGCGTGTGCGTGCGTGTGTCTGTGTGTGTGTGCACGTGTGTGTGCGTGTGTGTGCGTGTGTGTGTGTGTGTGTGTGTGTGTTACAATGCCTGCACATTTTGAGTGTGCATCCTACAAAAGTTTGTCCCCTCATTTTTGGATGAGTTTTTAAGCCTTGCACCAATTTCCACACAATCATTCAATCATGTACTGGGTAAAGCAGATAGTGAATGCATGAATGAATGAATGAAAGAAAGAAAATCAAGGCAGATATTTAGGTTATTCAAGGTAATTGGAGGTCACTGGTAAATGTTGCCACTGCAGAGGAACTTGTATACTTCAGATAATACAGTCAGAAACAAATCAGTTAAGAGAAAACTCAAAAGCAGACATTTCTAAGACAAACAATCCAATTCAGTAAATGCAGGTGAACCTTACTAGGGGTCTTTCATCACAATAAAAGTAGAGAAGAAAAAAGAGACTGATTACACAGGTAAAGCAAAATAAAATGGAAAGACATGTACTTCTGTGTAACCAAGTGGGAAGGAAAGGGTCTAACATAACTGACAAATACATATATTTATTTTGCTAATGGTGTTTTAACTAGTTAAATAACTGTATCAGAATGATTCAGGGCAGAAATTTGCTAGCTTTCAAGAACAACTCACTACCTGCTTTGATGTGGTAGCTTCATATAAAAAAGAAACTGTGTTAATGCACACACACAATTGCACAGTTGTGGGTAGTTTAGAGGATTTATCATGCAAGACAACACAAGGGATTCTGATTTAGATTACTGGACATGGGGAAGACATGCAGCTCCATACATAGAATGACACAGATTCATGGTTCATAGGTATATGCTAGGATGTGTTGCAACAGACCAGTGAGGAACCTAATCCACTTTCTCAATTACCCTGGAGCACTGTAATGGTCATATAACATTAAAGGCGGGAGGGGTGCACCACTTTAAATTGGGGGATAGCTATGGAGTGACTCCTCATACATGATTTGCTACAGGTAAAAAATGTGTATGTAGCCGCAAAATCATCACTATCCACTAGAAGGTCCCTGGATATGACAAGTGCATCTCCCCCCATTGACATCATTTGTGTGATTGGCCCTGTACACAGCTCTCTCTCTCTCTCTGTTCCTTTGCTAGCCAGTCTTGGGTCTACAGCAGTGAACTAGGCACTCTGCCAAGTCAGCTAGCAGATAGGTAAGCTTTGTTTCCTTAAATGTGTGATGCTTAGGCTTCTTTAAGATCCAGAATTCTTTTCTCTGACTTAGATCTTTCATTATGCTGTATTTTCACATATTTTAGCAGTTTACCTCTCATTCATTTTGCAGTGTCAGTGATAAAGGAATTCAGGATCATTCAGCCTTGAATAGGCTCAGAGATCCAAATGAAAGCTGTCCTAGCCATAAAAAGCCTGACATCTTGACATTTTTACTTTAGCTGATGTTTCACTCACACATTTAGCACTTTGCTACAACTCAGGCATGCTGTTTCCCAGCTTATACAAGAGGTATATGAAAACATTTCTCTCAAAGTATCACATACCTAGTTCCCTAGCCATGTCCAGTTGTTAAGAAGTGAGCCATATTAATGCCATGCAATTCCTCAAATATAAATTTACAACTTACTTTGTTCAGGGCCTATTGAACAAAGAAAGGCACACAGCAGCAATGGTCCATAGGTACTTGTGTCTTCTTAAGCTGAATTTTCTGCTCCCTATCTTCTTTACAGCAAACTGCTTTTAATAATTAAAGGTATGTTCGTTCTAAGGCTTGGTGTGCTAAATATACACTGCAGGAGGGACGCTTAGCCATTGTTTGTATGCACTATACTGATGTGTTTTTAATGTCATGTCCTGATTTTAGGGTCTTGAATCCTATTTTATGAGTTATAACTATCATTGGCCTTACTGTCAAACTTTTTTAAATATGTAAATATGTAAACAGTTAGCACTTCCTAAACAGTTTTGGGGTAAAATAACAAACATGATATAAATAAATGAGAAAAACACACACACACACACACACACACACACACACACACACACAAGAGTGCTGTCATGCTTTGCTATCTAACACAGCAAGACTCAAATTTCTTTGTGAAGGAAATGTTCATGCCTTCACAGGCATAGTATGCTCAAAACTGCAAAAAGAAAAAAAATGAAAGAAGTATGTGACTTCTTTTAAGAGTTAGAAGACTTAGAAACTTGAATTTCCTTGGAGGATTGAGAAAGAACATAAAACTTTAACAGAGGTTTTTTTTGCAGTAATAAAAGTAGGAAGCAATAATAGTATTCTGAAAACGTAAAGTTAGACATTTGCATTGGAAAAACAAGTAACAGTTAAATGCTGCCTGGATAATTAAATCTTTAAAAGGAACTGAACCTTCACACAGTTTAATGAGAATATCAACAAGGATGACTTTTGTGCATGTGTAAGTGGTCAGCTGGGAAATATTAAGGTGCTAATGTACCTGGAGGTAGAAACCCAATCAGGCAGTAATAAACTGTCAACTGCCAAAAGCCACAGGACTGAAGTCATATAAATTTGTTTCCTCAAAAGACATTGACCTGAACAAATTTTTTTATCACGAAATAGATTAATATATTGCGCTGACTAGTATGTTTTAATCACAATCAATAAATTAGTCAAAATCAAACGGTTTTCCTGATGCAGTAATACCTATAGGGCTATATAAAAATGTAAGCAAGAAACATGACAAAGTTTTAAGATTATAGTTTTAATTGTTATATTAGTGCATCTGAATATTTTTTTCCAATAGTAGCTAATAAAATTGACAAATGAATAATGTACATCAATGTGCAGCTGAGTGATTTTCTTATTTTCTGGCAAAACAAAGATTCACATATAAATAGTCAAAGCCATAAAGATCATTTTACCTACTAATACACATTCTATATGTTACAGTACTGATAATACACTAATCTGTCTGGGAAAGGTTGTCATTCAAGGACATCATGTAATTACATGGCTTATGAAAGAAAGATGCTTTATCATGAAAAGCTTTAAAACTTTTGGTGAAAAAAATGTCAATAATTAAATATCTGAACATTTCTATGAATATATGAGCATTAAAATCATAGCACTGGATGTTTTCAATCATAGTAGAGACTCAGAGAAAAAAAAATAAAATACACTTTTTATCAGATTAGAAGGTCTTCGAATTCCAAGCACCTTATTGCTAAGGAAAATAATCTTAGTATTATTTTAGTTTCATGATTAGATAATGTACATGATCTTAAACAGGACTAGCTTCACGAAGAAGTTAGTAAATCAGTAATGACTAATGTTAAATCTAAGGTCACAAATTATAGCACTATACCTAAATGACATCTTTTGAGAGGTAACTGATGTTCTTTAATAACTTGCAAACCACTATTTTCTGAGACACATGCAACCAAATCGACCAATAAAATAAAGACATAAATGACATGTTTATACACTCACAAAGGTAAAGGTCTTTGAGGGTAGACCTATACCCCAGTTCTATATTTCCTTCATCTCTCTATAAATATTTATTATTGAAGGCCGCGGTAGTGCAGTGGTTAGTGTTGTCACCTCACAGCAAGAGGTTCTCCACTTCAGTTCTCGGCTGGAGCACCTTCTGTGCAGAGTCTACATGTCCTCCCTGCAGTCGAGTGAGTTTTAAAGACATGCAGGTAGGTGCATGTATGTATGCATGTTCCTTCCGTGAAGGTTGGCCACTGGGTGTACAACTCGACAGAGTAAAAACTCTGCAGACTGGTGATCCTCTGTGGTGACCCCTAACTGGAAAAAGCTGAAAGAAAGATCTATAAATATTTATTCTCATGTCAAGCCTGCATTACCCTGGGAGGTATAGAGTATTATATCATGCTAAATGATCATGACTGGGTCTGCGGTATATCCAGTATGTATACATTAATGTAAATGTTACTGCAAATAAAAACAAATAGTCCAATATAACACTCATACAAACTAAAAAAAAAAACATGATTTCCCTGGGTTGGTGTAAAGCAATCCCATGTAGAAGGCTCCTCCACTATACACCTATGCTTAGTATAATAAACTGAGGTAGCTGCACCTGAGTTAAAGAAAATGTCCCTTCTGTAGTACACATTTTGACTAAATGCACAATTCAGACTTGGTTCATTAGTCAAAATGTATAATGTACCACTGCCCATTTTCAGTCATAAGTAAATACAGCCCAAGCAAAAGATGCACAGAAAACAGAACTTTTACAGAGCTGTCTTATGGGAAGTCAAGGTAAAATGACAATAACTACCAAAAAATTGTTTGGAGTATTGATTTTAGTCAAAATAATTATGATCAAAAGTATGTACTATGTTGACCAGTCATGTTTACTCATTCATTGCAGAATATGGGTTTTGCATTTACATAGTAGTCATATATCCCACTTAGTAGGAATCAGAGATTCCATTTACTAGTAACAGTTATAGAGCACACTTAGTAGTAATAAGAGATTCCATTTAGTGGCAGTTAGAGATCCCACTTAGTAATAATCAGAACATTCATTTAGCAGTACTTAGAGATCCCACAGCAATCAGAGATCCCATTTCATAGTAGATACCCTACTTAATAGTAATCAGAGATTCTGTTTAGTAGTGGACAGATGTCCTACTTAGTAGATGTTTTAGTGCACCTGTATCACAGTAACAAATCCTGTAAATAGTGAGCAGTAAAGCTTTTTATTGTGTTTCCTAGATATCCATGAGTAAATAGTTTTATTTAATTCAGTAAATAGAGCGGATTAGGTAACAACATTCAAAAGTGCATACAACAGCAGTTCTTATACATTTACTTTGCCAAAAATTACAAAGTGTGGGGTTACACTTATATGACAAATCAGTACTTTAATCCTACAAACGTCTTCAATGTTTCATCAAGTAAATATACGAAAACTATCTTGCTGACTAATGCAAGCTGGACCCTAGATCCCACACTCTCAGGAAGAGAACTTGTAAACCCTAAGGATGTTTCATGAGTTGATATTTCTTAAAGAGGCTCTGAATAAAGTATGGTCCCCTCTGGCACTGGTAGGGGATCATACACGGAGCCTCCTGTCAGTTACATGATGTCATCCCTAAGGAGATGATGTACCTCAATCTTCTAACTTTACATCCTGCGGATGGCCATAAAAGAATACTGGCTTCTGAGACAATGCTACATCTTATGGTCCTTCCTCAGCTAATGATTAAGGATATGCCAGTGCAAGTCCCCAGTGGGGATCTAGTGAACATAGCAACAGAAGTTATCTTTGGCATTTTAGACACAACTGAAAATCTTTCCTGCAGTAAACATTAATGTTAAGATTCAGACTGTATGAATGCCAAAAAAGAAATGGCTAATGCAGATGCTGTGGGCTCATTCTCCTATTTGGGACTGTGACATCACATCAAATGTCGGCTGCAGATGTATGTGCCCCTAAAAATAAAAATTAGAGACTATTCTGAATTGTGCCAACCTGTCAATATCAAAAAGGGAACTCTAGCAATTTTCCATTGTATAACTCTGCCAAAGGAAAAAAAATGTTTGTGCATGAAATAATGCTAATTGTGGTGAAATAGAGTGTAAATTTCCCCCCAAACACCAGTTCATTTGTGAAAGTTGGGGCTACAGTCTCATTATCTACACGTTACTATCAAATAATAATTATGAGGGGTGACTGACCAAGAACATGGGGTATATGTGTACTGCTGCCTTAAGACATTGCCAGCATCCGCCACATCCAAATAAGCTTTACACCAGTCACCAGTACAGAAGAGTTACTGTATATCCAGCCCGAGATTCTTACCAACTTTTTACCAGTCCAGTACTTTCCACTGCTGTTTTACCACCTGTTTATTTTGTGAAGACACATGCACACTTGAACACACATTCATGCACAGACAATATTTTCAGGAATGGATAATTATATTTGTACAGTACCAAAATACCTTCTCTGTAATTACATTAATATACTGTCAACAACAAACTGATTTGAATGCCTGATGGTATAACTACTGTTGACCCTTAAAATGTCAGCCATTATATAGTAATATGGATACAAGAACTGTAGAAAGCCACTCTTAAAAAGGCCTACACTAAAAGATGTGGTATGTTCTAGTTTAAACCTAGACCTATATGCTAATAAATAATCTACTACTCACTTGCTTTTTTTAAAAAAAAATGAATGAAACAATTTACCTGAAATAAATACAATTTAAGTAATGTAATTTCTAAAATCAAATATGTGAGTGCATTTAGCTCTATACAAGGATATACAGAATAAATGAGGTTTAGTAGATGTATGATTTGCCAAAGATCTTTTTGCTTATATAGCATCATTACTAATACTACCTAAAGCTTTTAATTAATTCTATTTATGTCTGATTTCCAAGTCCAAATAATAGTCTCACTGGCAAGGAATTCCAGTCTTGAATTTGTGTCACTGCTGCTGTCCCTGTGTACCGCATAAAAACAAGACAGATAGTGAACTTAATAGCTATTTTCTTTTTACAAGCCCCCCATATTCTATATTTCACATTCAGCTTTATTTTACATGTGGAGATTCTTGTTGCCAAAATCACATTGCTTTAAAAGAAAGGTGGAGTCTAAGTAAGGTAATGCATCTATTGGCAAGGATCAATATTCCATTAAGTGCTAAGGTTTAAACAATACAGGTATGCACAATCACAGAAGTCATTTTTCACTTATAAAATGCTCTGCTGAACTTCCGGTAAAAGGAACTACATGTATTGTGTAATTCACATTACTTAATTTTCATAACTTTATATACATTTTATACACCACAAGATTCAATGTAATTCACACATACAGCTGTTTATGAGGTACATAATTACTGTTATCTCAGCTTAATACAGCTTTCAGGCATACTTTACTATAAGAAAACTGCAAGCTTCACCTACACTATCCCAGTAAGATTAATATGCAACTAGAAGAATTAAGAACAAATTTTACCAATTGAAAATCGAAAACTACAGAAATCTGGCAAAAAGATGAAATGCAATGCGATGCATGATGACACAAACTGTGAATACTACATCACAATTTCAATTGCAATTAATTTAGATAACTTGTAATTTAAAAATAACATTGATTTTCAGTTAAAATATAGGATTAAAATCAAAAGCACCAGTGAAAATAGCATGCTAGAAACACGAATATGCCTGGGGTGGTGAAAAATAACCTCTTTCAAAACAAAATGATCCAAAAGTGTTTTATAAACTATTAAGCAACTGGCAATGCAAGTTAAATTAATATTAGTGAATAATGTTCAGGCTGTTCTGGGATAAACTCATGCCTGCTGTTGGGTTACTCTCACTCTGCTCTTACGACTAAACTACTAAACATAAGAATTTACTGCATCATAACCCACACCTACTGGGACAGTCCCATAACTTATTAGTTTACTCAGTTTAAATAAAAGTATTTGCCTGTTTTGATGCTCATGTAAATGCAGTAGAAATGTTATTAATCATCAAAATGTTATGTGCACTATTTAATCATCAGTAAGTGGTGTAACATTGCAGATTTTCAAGTGACTTCTGCCCCACTAGGCACTAGACGGACACCTGATAAACAATTTTAAAGGCACAGTCATGCTTTTATGTGACATGTTCTCCTCCAAGAAGGTACTTGATCATGTTACTTTTGCAACATAAGTGGCTGCTGATACCAAGTGGCAGAAAGACTAGAACTCAAATTTGGTTAATAGGTACCAGCACTTTAAAAATAACTTTCCTACTTTCTGTTTCTGAAATGCAGACACCATACTAAAAATTACGATAGAAGACTGAGTGAAATCACATCTTTAGAGAAAAAAAGACAGTTCTTGATAACATGTCGATAAAATATTAGCTGTTGAGGTTACTTCATGAAATGTTTCAGTACAAAAGTAAAAGGCCTTATAATTAATGTCATATTACCCCCTTCTCTTTCTTTTGTGTTCTCTAATGTCTCAGGCTTCATTCCCTACTTCTAAATCCTGAGGTTTTACGAGAGTTACTTTGCACCAGAACAAGTATTCTCACAGTAAGTGGCAAGCACAACATTCAATAGATATGAAATAAATGACAGCTGCTCTGATACAATGTTATACACTGCCAAATCACAATTTTATATACTTTCTGAGTAGAAATCACCCTGTAAAAGTATAGCTAGGGTGAGGCAAAAGAGGCAGCCATCAAGGGCACGAGGTGCTGTGGGGGTGAAATCAGCAAAAGTGCAGCCACACAGGGCACAAGGTTCTGGGGGCATGAAATCGCCATAGTACAGTACCTGAATTTATTTCCATATGAAAACAAATTTGCTGTCAGGACTAAAGTGCTTGCTTCAGCATGTCATGTGTGGTATAAGTGACAGCAAGAAGTTTGCTATGGCTCTTAAAAGCAGAAAATGTCTTTTTTTTTTTGTTCCCCAGCCTAGGGTTCATGGTTATCTGATCATAGAGAGGCACAGGATGCTAGATGAGACAGCTATGAGTCTGCAGCCCCTAGGTTGAAACCTCCTATTTCAAAAGCCCATGGAAGATCTGTAGGCCTGTAACAGGCCATCTGCATTGTGGTAGTTTATACTGAGGCAATGCTGAATTTTAAAGCAGAAGAGCTGGAGAGATAAGGCATAGCTATAAGGACGGCCATTCCTGTCCTTCTGCTGGTGTAGCCATTCCAGTGACACAATTGGTAGGCAGACTAAATTTTCTTCTTACAAGGTGGTAGTGTAAGGACTCCAAGAGCCCATTTAATGGCCACACACTTATTCTTAATGGCTAAATCCATAGTTTTAACCTTATTTAGTTTCTACTTAAACAACAAATTAGGTGCTGCCCCTCACCTTTTCTTGGGAATGGAATCACACATAAGTTCACTTTTGATGCATCTGCATGTGCTGTAATATGCTTAGGAAAAGTCAGGGAATGCCCGGATGGGCTTTAAACATGAGGCTGCTTTTAAATGTTGGAGGCATTCTCTGCTTCTTACCTCCACTTGACTTTGGCTGTCATCTTTCCCTTTGTAATGACAAGAGGGCAGGTGATAGTGGGCAAGTGCAGTACAAACTCTGTGTAATATTCATCTAGGCTAAGGAAGGCTCTTACCTTTTTCTTTGTCTAGACCACACTGGCCAATTTAGTTGCGTGTCCATTTTTTTCTCTTTAGAGTGTAATGGTCATCTTGCCTATGACACATACCATATACTTAGCCTCACTCATTTTGTGCATCCATCTGGGGGGCATCAGCCATAATCCTTGTTGTTTCAGATACTTCTAAAGGGCTTTAAATTTGGAGAGGTGTGAGTCCCAGATTTCAAAATGAATTACAATGGCATCTACATATACTGCAGGATAAAAAATTACAGAGTGCATGCATCTGGTCATTAGGCATTGGAATGTAACTGGTGCTGCATGAGGACCAAAAGCAACAACACAGTACAAAAACACAGCACTGAAAGTTGAAAGGACATTTTTCTTGGACCTCATCCATTAGAGGAATTTGCCAATAGCCATTTCTAACATCCAAGGTAGTCAGAAACATAGCTTTTCTTGACCCCTCGAATTAGCTCATCTACCCTTGGCATTGAGTAGCAGTAAAATAAGGATATGTTATTGAGCTTTCTAAAGTCATTGCATATGGGGGCTACTCCACTAACTACAAGACTCCTGGGTTACCCTCAGCTGTAAAATTTTCTTCACTTCTTCTCAAACCGTCCTTGTTTGAGACTCAGGAAACTTGTTAGGTTTAAGGTTGATATATTCACCCTGTTAGAGCTCTACATGATGCTTATTTAGACAGGTCATACCTGGCAGTTCAGAGAATGCACTCAGTAATAAAGAGGTAAACTCCATTGCTTAATGATTTTGGGGTTGGATAGAGTTTCTCTCATACATGGACAGACTTTTTTTTCTTTTTTAAGATCTTCTATCTAAAGCAGGCTGTCTGGGGGCATAAGTGTCAGTTTCTGACTTAAGAAGATTTATATAGTATATTTAGTCCAGACATATTTTGCCTAATTGTTTAACTCAATAGTTCCCTTTATTCACTCCTAAGGCCTCAATGAGTTTTTGCCTCTTGGCCAGAAATGTATTTTTAGTTGAAGGTATTAAAACCATTACCAGCTCTTGGACCTAAAACCCCTGCCTCTTTGAATATCTGTTACACACAATCTGTTGGTTTACTTGTGCCCTCCCTAAGTGTTCAAAGAATATCAAAATCACTGTGTTTAACTTTTGGAAATGGTAGTACTGCACTTCAACACAGTTTAAAGGGATTCATCTCCTCTTTCCATGCCTCTTAGTTATATCTACTAATCTTCTCTAAAGTGTCTCCCTTAAAATAGCTGAAAGGGACTGAATCAAAAGGAAACCTGGAGAACATTCTGAATGAGAAATAGTAGAAAGGCAATTAATACAGTTTTTGCCATCTTTTTCTTGTACCACTTTTCATAATATGGACTTTAATGCCCTTTTAAATCATTTCACCAAACCAGCCATCTGTGATTGTTATACAGAAGTTCTGAGTTGTTTCACCTTAATGTTTTGATGGCACTGGTATGTGATCATTGTTATGAAAGGGGTTTCTTGATCTGTGAATATCCGTTAGTACAATCCACTATAGAGTACAACAAGACTAATTCTTTTTCTATTGGTATAAAATTGGCTTATCAAAGAAAGATTGTTTCTGCATATTTGGTTACATAATCCAGTATAACCAGAATCTACTGCTGCCTATTACTGGACTCAATTAAACAATCCCATGGCCATCCTTTCCCAAAGTATTTTTGTAATGGCCATGAATCAGTCTGTTCCGAAATCCAGAATTCTGGGCCATTCATTGACACTCAGTGCACATTGAAGAAAAATGTTCTATTTCTTGCATTATCCCTGACCAATATATTACCTGGCATGAACTCAGGCTTTGGCTTTGTCCCCACCCAGATGTCCTCCTAAAATGTTGCTATGCACCAGTTTCATTAGTAGTCCTCTAAAGGGCTTAGGTACTAGCAGTTGCTGTCATACATCTCAGCCTCTGAACATAAAAAAATCAGAGCATTGGCCTATAAAAATAGGAGCAGATGGACAAAAAGAATAATGACCCCCAAACTGCCAAGTTAATTCATTAATATCTGAGTGATGCCTCCAGGTGCATCTGCAGTTAACTCCTACTGATGTCTCTAGGCATCAGATATTGCTTGTTCATATTTGTATCAGTAATTCCAAAACCATGCTATGTACAAGGTTTCAAAAGATTTCATCTTAAAGCTTACACAGTACTAAACTCAGTTGCATTAATATTTGATCTTTGTCTAGTGCAGGTAAATAGATATTAATTGTCGTTTTTATGATATTAATTTGCATAGATATAATTGTAACATTTTTCTAAATATTTCAACAACCAGGTAACACAGACAAACCTCCTTAGCCTCAAATGAAAGTTCTCAGCTAGATGAATACAATGCTGCTGACACTGTATCTGTAACTTGAATGGTTGCTGCAATATTGTAAGTTGTTTACAAAATATTACAAATGATAATTGCTGTGTTTACTGTGCCTTATAAAATTTGGTTTAAGATCAAGAACCTAAAGAATACTACAACTATAAAAATAGTTTGTGTTGAAGAGCTTGCCATTTATACTTCTTTCATAATCCATCTGGTTCCAGAGATATAAACATTTGTTTGACATGTGAGGACATAATTTGATTCTGTCAGAAGGCCCATTGGAAGTTAAAATGCAAACTTTCTGAGCTCCGCTGGAGTGAATGAGTTAAGGAATAAAAAACGTACTTGGGAATTTAAAACACTGTTGGATTGTAGCAAGGTAGCAAACAGCTTTATACAAAACAATCATTACTGTAGCTACATTCCTGCAAGTTGAGAACACCTTGCAGTGCCATGTTTTAGAGCTTCTAGTTGCACTGTGCTGAACAGATCAATAGCAGCGCAGCTAGAAGCAACATTCAGCATTACGTCATGGTTTACCATTAATGACTGAGCCTTCCTTGATCCTTTGCATCTCTGCACGATGGAAAACAGCTCCACATACATTCAAGCTAAAGACTTCAGTCTCCAGAAACTTTTACCCACCTCTGCAACAAATTGTCTTTGACATAAAGCACACAGACAGCCTTGCATCCTTAAGGACAAATCTTGATAATCAGCTGGAAATCCACGGATTCTTTTCTCATCTGACCTGGTCTGCCTTTTTAGAAGCAGGAGGTATATCATTAGGGTGGCTATTGGCAAAAATGGTCACTCAGCTTACTTGCCCAGAAATTCCTATCATCTATAACAGGTCAGTTGTACAGCTGCCTGTACTATTGGTCCATTTTTGTAGCAGTACAGTACTAATGAAGAATTCAACCAACCAATCAACCAACCCAACTGCACAGTGCAACAAGAGAAAGAACCAACAGCAAAACTGTTACTGCTATTCAGTTATTCTTCTAGTTGCACTGTAGTTTTGATCTGATCAGTGTACCAGTAGCACAGTGTAGCTTGAAAAGCAGCCCTATAGCATAGGCAGCCAGACACCTACTGTGGTAGTTTTTTCAGCTACACTCTGGCATTGGTCCATGCAACCAAAGCATAGTAGCCAGAAGCTTGCAGTGATTTCAGTGACTCTATTTTGACTTTGATTAATTTGTGTGTGTGTGTGTGTGTGTGTGTGTGTGTGTGTGTGTGTGTGTGTGTGTGTGTGTGTGTGTGTGTGTGTGTGTGTGTGTTAAGATGAAGAGTACCAATCACAAGTTGACCAAATTCAGTCTCATCATGAGATGCACTTTACAAATAGAAAACATCATGCCAGATGTTAAAGATAAAGGACACAGTCTAAGAAAATAAACAATTCAGAATAAGTTTATCCAAGTGATGTAGAAAATAAGGCCATGAAACAAATACAATTTGTAAATCATTAATTGTATTGTTCCTGTCATTTGACCCTCTCTAGTATAGATGCCGAACAGGCGGGGTAGATCATTTATATGCTTTATTACATAGAAACACATCAGGATGGATAGCAGCATTACAAAATGTAAACAAACTGATTAACTGCCAGACTACAAAGGCATACATACTTATATTTCAACTGCTTACTACAAAATGGCAGTCAGGCTCACATGTGCTCAGTATTTATACACTTGTTCAAGCCCTTAGAAAGCTTCTTAAAGCTGTACACACTTACTGATCTACAGTTCCTATTCAGCCACTGTAGCTAGATAGCCTGTGCATATATGTACTGAGTACGTACAAGAGTAGTGCCATTTTGTACAGTCACCCAGAGTGAATGCAGACATGAATGGAGATGCACATGTGAGTGTGTTTGAAGTAATGTGGGAATCAGTTAGTTTAAATACAAGTTGTAATTACAGTTCCTGACAATGTTTATGTGCAATAAATATCTTGAATCCATAAACTGGTTTATGTACAATAAATATCTTGAACCCATACACCACTTCATCGTCTCTTTTGAATGTATGAGACAAGCTAAAGTATTATATAACATGATAAACAGTTGGTCATGCATGAAGTAAAGGCAGACATTTGCTGACAGCACAACTTACATATTTACAAACTAAAAATTTGTAAGAGGTAAGGTTAGACAGGTATAGAAGGGGCAGCTAGAGGATATGTCAGACTTGTGTAAGAGTCGTGTTCTTGACTCATTTCAAAATTAATAAAATCTGTATTAATTCCGAAAACTGTCTACTTATGATACCTTCTAGGGATCAATCGACATACCTGGTGCTTTTTTTGACATCGACTCAAGGGAAAACTAACTAAACCATGTTGCATTATGTATAATAATCCATGATCTTTTGCAATAGGTTATGGTGGTATCCGTTAACAAAAAGGGGAGCTCAGGAGCTCACTAACCCAAAGCAATTTTACAGCCTTTAGTCTATTGTTCCATATAAAATGAAAGATTGAACTGAAATACCTGTGAGTCTGATAAGCTGGTGAATAATCAACTCGGATATGCTGATGATGTGGCTGACAGCCATGAAGCCTTTAATTAGAGAGAGATGGACAGCGTATGTACTGAATGATACAGATCTTACTTTAGCTATAGCATTTAAATATCACAAATATATTGCACTCCTGTTTAGTTAACCATATACATGTATACATATCATTGCCCAAAATATGCATATTGATGCTAAATGCACCACTGTGGGCCGGATTCACGAAGGTTTGCATGGAGTCTAAGAGTAGAGTAAGACTCCATGCAGCCAACATGTCTGCCGAGCGATCCAGGAACAGCCAGCAGGGGCGTGCAAGAGAGCTCCAAAAACGACTCTTACACGGACAGGGCTAGGTTATGCAAATTACCTCATTTGCTGCTGAAAGTTATGCAAATGAGGAAAATTTGCGATCCAGGAAACCCTAATCTGTCCGAGTAAGAGTAGTGTTATTTGTAGAAATGTACTCCATTGTCAACTGAGTACCATTCTGCAAATAGCAAAACGGAGCCGTGACAGCTCCAAATAAAGGATGCATCCAGTTGAGGAAGCATGCCAATGGCCAAATATATGGCCATTGGTAATCCTTCCCATAGCAAAATAAAAAAAAAATTATTTTTTTTTACCTCGATCCCCGAAGTTTAAGCATAGCGCAGCGTCGTGCAAAAGTGCTGCGCTCTGAACCCCCCCCCCAAAAAAAATAAATAAAAGCCAACAATAGGCATTTTATTACAAATATACATCTGCCATGCAAGTGAATGGCAGGCTGAAGACAACATGGCTACTGAGTAGAGGTTGCTAAGGGGGAAAGCTCACTCTAAGAGATGTAACCAAGCATTAGTAGGCAATCCCATGCAAATGAGGGTAAGGATAGTGAATCCCAATTTCACATGGCATATTAGCAAAGTCTGTGGAGTGTAAAAGTAGGATAAGGGGAGTATCAGAGTAGAAGATAGGTGACATCATGAGGGGGGTGTGTATGAAAGAATGTAAGCTCATTGGAGCGGAGTGGCATGTGTTTGCTGTCAGTTACCCATCACTGGAAGAGGCGTGTCAACAGGTATCCTAGTTAAAGGCAAGAAATTGAAGGTGTATGCCGTGGATAACACTAAAGTTTCTTGTAGAAGTGCCTGCAACATGTATGCGCGTGTGTGCATGCCTGTAAAACTGAGTAAGACTGTGTGAGCCTGTGTGCACGCATTTAAGCCAGAGTAAGTAAGTGTAAGGTTGTTGAAACCTGTGTAAGCGCGTTTGCGCCTGTGTGTGCGCGTTTAAGCCAGAGTCAGCAAGTGTTAGGCCATGTAAGTATGTGTGCGCGCATGTGAGCTTGTGTGCGCGCGTGTTTGTGCTTGTATGCGCGGCGCTGCCCCCTGTGGAAACAGAAAGGGAAAAGGAAGCACAACACATAGTAGGAAGTTAAACAATGAGAACTAGCAGAGCTAGCAGGTGAAAATAATCATATTCAGCCAGTTACACAGGCAGTACACTAGCCCAGCCCAGCCCAGCACTTAAAACTCTGTAAACAACTTTCCACTATGTTTTTCTCAGAGACACTACAACATTGCAGTAAGCTAATAGAAGTGAAAACTGAAAAAGCTTTACTGAGACAAAGAAATGTTAGGGGCTGCCATTGCTGTTATAAGGCAACATTTGCAACATGCTGAGGGTGGTGACAATGCAAATGCTGCTGAGCAACCCATAGTGAGGAGATGGAGAAGAGTGTACAGGCCCAGGGTAACCTACCAGGGGCTACATGAGCTGGAGATAGTGGAGCACTATAGAGTGGACAGAGACCTCATGCAGCAAATTGTTGAGCTGTGCAGGCCACACCTCACACAAAGAACCAACAGAGGGGAACCCATCCCAGTGGAAACCAAGTTATGCATTGGCCTAAGAATACTAGCAACAGGTACCTTCCAGAGACCAACTGGTGATATGATGGGGATTTCACAGGCATCAGCATCCAGGGTACTGCACCAGTTCCTGAATGCCATGTCAGCACATGTTGGTGATCATGTATATTTCCCCAATTCCCATGAGGTATTGGCCAGCAATATGCATCTTTTCCAGCAAATAACGGAATACCCTGAGGTAGTGGGTGCAATAGACTGCACGCACATATGCATCAAAGCACCAGCTGGTGAGCGGGATAGGGTCTACTTTAACTGCAAGGGTTTCCCCTTCATCAACTGCCAGGTCATGTGTGATGCCCAGGGCATAATAATGAATGTGTGTGCTGGCTGCCCTGGAAGCTACCATGATTCCCATATCTGGCATCTGACACAGCTGTACCAGACATTTGCCAATGGGGACATCCCTCATGGTCACCTAGTTGGGGATGCTGGATATGCACTGGAGCCGTGGCTGATGACACCCATCAGAAATGCACACACACCTGAACAGGAACGCCATAATGAGGCACACGCACAAACACGAAATGTAATCGAGCATGTGTTTGAGCTGCTCAAGTCATGGTTCCATGCCAGGACACATCTGGTGGAGCCTTGCAGTATTCACCAACTACATGTACCCAAATAGTCATGGTATGTGCTATGCTACATAATAAGATCCTGCAAAAACAGCTGCAGCAGGAGCAGCATAGGGCCGGGCCAAACAGCCCCCCACCATTGCCAAGGCCATTACAGGCAGAGTGTGACTCAGAGGAGGAACAATCTGAGCCTGCCCCAGTAGGCAGAAGGAGGAGTTCCCAGTATGCTTTGGCCTTGGCAAAGAGGCAATGAATGGCATATACACTGACTCAGTAGGAACCCTGGAAATGATACCACTCTCTGACTCCCACATATAGTAAAAGGGATGCCTAACTTGACACTACCTGTTTTCAAACATGTATAGGGAGTGTACTATGTGCATCCAACATAGGCATCCATGCATCACCACCTGAGACATGATTGCCATGTTTTAAGCAATATGAAACATTGCTAAACAGCTTTTACCACAATTTAGTATATGTAAACAAAATTGCACACACTAAGTAGCACAACTTTGGGCAATGTTGAGCAATATTGGGCAACGTTCAGCAATGTTGGTTAATGTTGAGCAATGTTGGGCAAGTTTGGTCAAAGTTGGGCATAGTTGAGCAAAAGCAGGTAAACATGGTCATATTTGCTTTACTGTTCCTTAAGCAGTCTGGTCTGCCCAGTATGAAAATATGAAGCAGTGACAATCCTCGAACCCAGGATACTGTGCATGATAGTCACAGTACTGAACCACTAACCCATGACAGTATTTCACTGGTCAGCCTGTATGAAGAAATGTTGATAAGTCTATGCAAAATGTCTCATGGAAACCCCACAGGCACAGCATAATCCCTGTAGAGTTATGACACAAAGGTGAGCCTTGCAGTAAAAATACAGCTTGATTTACAACACACATATAATAGTATAAATGTTAATATTGGGCGTGTTCACACACGTCAACAAATGTAGTGGACTTCACACAGCAACATACTGAAATGTCATACTGGGCATGCTCACACACGAATAAATGAGGCAAATGTCAGGCAACAACATACTGAAAGGCCAAAATTGGGCATGCTTACACACTTAGGCCATGTCTGAGCACAGCAGTGAGCCACACATATCTGGCAGTTGCATGTGTTAACCCAGGAACCTCTCACAATTCACCAATCCTGACTTGTGCACACAGTGATATGACAACAGACACATATATAATATATTGGAACCCTGTCATAGTCAAATATGTACTACAGATACTTAGGTTGTTCATAGAAAGTTGAAAAGCAAAGAAAATAAAAAATGCGAAATCAGTATAATCAATAAACAATGTGCACTCCAAACACTATCCAATCCAAATCATGGAAAGATTATCTGCGAAGGAGTCCATACAGAACCATGACACTTCCTTCAGCTATGTCATAAATAGCAATGTACACTCATATATGTCCTGAGTCAGGGCCAACTGTAAATGACTGACAATGCCAACATCCTGTCAGACAGGCCCATACATACATACCCACCTCCCACTGACAAAAGGCCCTATCATCATTCCAGGAGATATCACATGTAGAATGGGTAAACAGCTCCTTCCAAAGCTGAAAACATGGCATCAATTGGATTACATTGTGCCCCTATAAGTGTCATAAGTGAACCGCAGAACAAACAGACCCTGCACCTGAACAGTCTGTTGAGCCTCACCCTCTCTACAGGATATGAAACTGTTGAATGGGTTACAGCAACATATGGCACACTACACATGTGTTGGTGCACAACAGACCATGGGAACTATAGTCTTATAAGCCGATGAAGTCTGATCTGCAAGGCCATGGAGTCCATCATGAGTGAAGTCAGAAACAGAGCTATTGGAAGCCTGTAAACACACAACCCTACCAACTTTGGTCTGGTCATGGCGGATCATGTTTCCCAAACCTGCTAGACTGTTTGCAAGGCAGCCACCCAGGACATACATCAATGAAATGAGCTACACACATCCCACATACACTTTGAATAGGCCTTTTCCAACATCCCAGACACATGTCGTACCCACAAAATCAACAACCTGTGCATAAATATGTATTGTCATTGGATGGATTGGCAACTGGACCACAGATAGATCACACAAGGTAAGAACTGTGGAGTCCTGTTCAAGCTGGTAACACCTGCTGTCCCCCATGGCTCAGTCCTGGGATTGCATAAAACTAAGTGCACACACATTACCATGTCTAGTCTGATGATGCCAGCATCCCACAAATATAGCAGTGGAAATGAAAACTATCAGTAAAGCATATAGTGTGTCGTGTTAATACGTATCTCTCCAGTATCATAACATAATTTGATAGGGGTTTGAATCCTGCAATTGCTGAGTGTGTGTGTGGGGGGGTGTATGTCTGTGTGCTTTCCTTTGAGAATATTGCCCTTTTTGGAGACTAGACAAACACCTTAAAAGTGTTGTATTCCTGTTTGGCAAGTCTGATGATGTCAGCATTCCACAAATATAGCAGTGGAAATGAAAACTCCCAGTAAAGTATATAGCATGTCGTGTTAATGCATATCTTTCTAGTATCATAGCATAGTTAGGTAAGTGTTTGAATCCTGCAATTGCAGGGGGTGTGTGTATGTTTCTGTGTGATTTCCTTTGAGAGTATTGCCCTTTTTGGAGACTAGGCAAACACCTCAAAAGTGTTCTATTCCTGGTTGGCAAGTGTGATGATGTCAGCATCCTACAAATATAGCAGTGGAAATGAAAACTCCCAGTAAAGCATATAGCGTGTCGTGTTAATGTGTATCTCTCTAGTATCATAACATAGTTAGGTAGGGGTTTGAATCCTGCAATTGCTGTGTGTGTGTGGGGGGGGTGTATGTTTCTGTGTGATTTCCTTTAAGAGTATTGCCATTTTTGGAGTCTAGGCAAACACCTCAAAAGTGTTCTATTCCTGTTTGGCAAGTCTGATGATATCAGCATCCTACAAATATAGTAGTGTAAATGAAAACTCCCAGTAAAGCATATAACGCATCGTGTTAATGCGTATCTCTTTAGTATCATAACGTAGGTAGGGGTTTGAATCCTACAATTGCCGAGTGTGTGTGTGATACTGTTGATCAATGTGTTGTGGGTTTAGCTTTTACTACTGTATGACATATCAGTATAACAACAGTATGTGCATTGCACACTTCAGGTATCTGTGTGGCAAATACATATATGTACATGTGACCTCAATTAGTTCATAGGTGTGAAGCCTGCTTTCTACATGAATACATCTATTACCTATGACAGATTGTGCTGCTGCATCTCAGAACTTCGGTCACATATGTATGTTTGTGACATGGCCAGCCACTGTAGTGATCTGTGGCCTAGGTCATCTGTGTCACACACACCCATGACAGTTTCCATAGAATAGTGTGAGTGAGGGTTCATGCTTTGGGTATATTTCAGACATGTTCAAACACAACAAAGTCTGTCAATAATGGGCATTCATTATAGGTGAATAACAACTTTGTGAATATGCATACAGACCCCTTATTGGTTATGTGATACACCGAGGGACTACAGAATACCTATGGAAATGTGAATACCAAAGGACAGATGACATAACACTTGGCTGTACGTACACATCAGTACCTGTTCTACATGTTTGGGGCTACTACCTATGTGGTACTGTCGGGATACTATGTTTATTAAATGTGGATGACTATGCTATATTTGGCCTACAGCTTTACAGAATGGGTTGGACAACAGGTATCTGTCTGTATGATACCCTTGTGGAGGATAAGTCTCTCATCCAGAGAAAGCATTGTAGGCCACTGTATACATTTCCAGATGTGGACGGACATATCCCTAGTGTGTTTACTTGTACCTAAGAGGGCTATATGCCAAACAGGAGTGGTCCCAGGAATGGGTGGCGGTCAATACCACTGGTTACTGGTATAGTATAGTACCGGACGGATCCAAATGCTACTGAGTTTCCTACATCTGTGTGTCAGTTGTCAAGACATCATCTAATGATTGGTTATAGTCAGGTTGTTGAGGTTGTGTATACTACCAGAATGCAAACCAATGACAGATAGTAACAGTATCACCCACAGCATAGTGTCAATGTGTACCCAAGTTAAAATATATGTGTATTAAAATGCAAACTGGCCACCAATAGAAACAATGAAGTCTTGACACTGTGTGATACAGGGCATGTCACCCTTCCCATGTGTCCACTATGCACGTACATGCAGACAGTGCACCTCCACCATGTTCACAAATGTACACCTGCAAATCTGTACTGCACACATCACACACGTACTGTCCACTCACCAACACATGCTGCCAAAACTACACACATCAGCCAAGTGGCACATGGGTGGACAATACATTTTTGGAATTAACACTGTTGTAAACAATACTACATTGATAATCATAGCTTTAATGCATCATGCCTGCTCAGATATACCTACAGGGATATCATTACACTGTACTGTTGACAACATGCTAACATTGCTACACTGCTATAAAGTCACCGTGTGCATCAGCACCATGTTATCCTGTTCCTGCATCAATGTTACAGATGACAGGAGGTGGCACAGTTTCATCATATGCACAGGGTGTGTTGTTGGTTTGTCAGAGCCCGACATTGACCCATCCAATCGACATGTGTGTGTGTGTGTGTGTGTGTGTGTGTGTGTGTGTGTGTGTGTGTGTGTGTGTGTGTGTGTGTGTGTGGGACAACAGTACAGCATGGGTCAATGTTGATGTAATGTATGTGTGTATGTGTTAGCCGTAGGTGTTTGGATTATGTGTGTGTGTCTGCAGGCACACAGTTCCACCATGTGGCTGTCATATACGGGAGGTTGTGGGACAGCCACAGACTGTACCTGCCAAGCTGTACAGATCACCGTCTCTGGCCACGGACACAGTACCTGTGCCTGGCAGGGGTGCATCGGAAAATATCGGGTACTAAGCCAGACTGGGTACTATCATCAGAGGCAGAGGGATGTAGACTGGACCCATGTCCCTGTTGGGACTGGCCAGAGCCACATGCACGTGGTCTTCTATGATGGTCTATTGACAGGCCTTTCTAACATTGTTGGGGCTGGTACTGCCACTATGGGAGCGGCTGTGACTTGTGTGTCATCCATGACAACTGCCAGCCGATGTTGCTGGCATACATCCATGTCGATGTCTCGGCTGTCCTGCACTGTCCTGGCACATAGACATGACATTGCGGAGGAAATCTAATGTCTCCCCCCAACATCTATCAATGACCTCGGTGGAGGGACGCACTGCACCGGCAAGGTCATGGATACTGTCATTGATAGCGGTGTTATGGGCCCTCTGCATCCTCAGTCCCTGTCTGGTGTACCGTTCCATACGTGCCTGTGCCTGCATTACAGCCCGGAACATACCTGAGGTTGTAAGACCTGTGGGGCACATCTGACAGGGGCATTATGACCAGCAGTGCTCCCACGAGAACCCCTGGACATCTGCCTATGTGGTACCGTTCCAGGAATCTGGGTATGGCTGCTGTGAGTGGATGCATGTGCCATAAATACCACACTATCCTGGTCAATGTCTACTGTATGCTGTCCCTCAGCGAAGGCCATTGGTGATGAGGGATGTATTGGCAGTATGAATGTGCGCATAGATGGTGTGGAAAGCTGTGTACTGTCGATTGGCGGACCAACAACAGACCCTGTCAAACTTGTCTGTGCCACAACACATGTTTCATCATCTCCACTATTTGTGGCAGTGTCTGCAGGTTCCCTGCTGCACTCAACAAACACAACCTCAGCACCTGTGAGAGGGAGACAGGAAACACACTTTACAATCTGTACATGATGTTAGCACACATGCACACATGCACACATGAACACATGCACACATGCACACATGCACACATGAACACATGAATGCATGCGCACATGCACACATGAACACATGCACACATGCACACATGAACACAGGAACACATGCACACATGCACACATGAGCACATGAACACATGCACACATGCACACATGCACACATGTACACATGAACACATGCACACATGAACACATGCACACATGCACACATGAACACATGAACACATGAACACATGCACACATGCACACATGAACACGTGCACACATGAACACATGAACACATGCACACATGAACACATGAACACATGAACATATGCACACATGGACACATGAACATGAACACATGCACACATGAACACATGAACACAAATATGCTACTCACTAAAGTAGACACACACACACACACACACACACACACACACACACACACACACACACACACACACGTGCGCGCGCACCAACAGCAATCCAGAACATAGCCATTAGTGGTTGATGGTGGAGTACAGTATCACAAGCCAAAGAGTCCTATTACACGTGTCAGCATGCAGGATGTGTGTTGCTCAACAGAATGCAGTGCCAGTGTAGAGAGTCCTTGTTAATAACAGTATACATGTCTTTGATACATATGTGTTGTTCAATGATTGGCCTCACCCTGGAACACAATGTGTACATGGACACAACACTGCTGTGCAAGTATTAAATGCTTTTCAATGTCCTGTGCACCATCACTCACAGGTATACATACCATGGCTGGATGCACACAACTGTCAGGTGTATAGCAATGAATGCTAGGTGTTGTACTGTAATTACTGTAACTGGATGTAGTGTAGTTCCATGAGCCATCATCAGGCAGCATCATGTGGTCACTCAAGTCCACTAATGTGTGCCACACTGGCAACTATCTTGCTGTACCTGAACTGCAGCACTGTTGCTACATTAACCATTTCACAGGCAGTTGTTACATGGGTATGCAAGGTGTTCAATAGGGAGCATAGTCTAACATGAATGTCTTGTTTGTTGAAGAGTTTTGCACCACCCCATGATATGCCTCTACCCCTCAGGTATAGTATGTGTGCTGTGTGGATGACATTTGGGATACTGGAGTCTGACCTTACAGCAGGTGTCTAAATACGCCATGTGTATCATATTAACACATACTGCGTATGACAAGGTGGTGTAGGTTGTGTGCATGTGTATTGACTCTGCCTATTCAATGTCCACTACAGTGTACCACAATTGTTTGGGATGCAATGTGTATAACATGTGTTTGAGGCAGGTACTCATGCTACTGGGATGTGCATAGTCCCACAGAAAACTTGCAGAGTATGCATTATGTGTAGGTGTTTTACATGTGTATATAGCTTACAACTCACCTATGACATGCACATGTTATTTTCCATATTAAATGTAGAACACTCACCAGCATGGGTCTGCTGTCTTGCTGTCACACCAGAGGGACCTACAAGGATATGAGACAGTTTGTCAGTGTCAACAACTGTGGCATTGCCTCTGTGAGTTTGCAAATTTACAGTAGTACAACCGTTGACAGTCATAGACATGCAGATTATGTTCAAAATTATCAGTATTGCACAACACCAGGCTCCACATCTTCCAAATACACAGTACACATCTGACATATGCATGTTCTAACAATTGAGCTAACAGTAGTCTACAGATATGGCATGTTTCCTGCACGCTCTGAGTCAGCTTGCTGGGTGACTCAGGCCTCCATGATGACACATGTCTGTTGTACTGGTTATCCAGGAGCCACCATGCTGAGGAGCAGCTCTTCCACTCTGGTGAGGGGCGGATATGATGCTGCACCAACACCTGTGGCAAGCTGTTGTCTGCGGACATTGGAGGCATGCTGCCGGACATGTCTGATTAAATCACTGCAGTGATGGCGTACCTGCTCATAAGTCCAGTTATGCATGCCTACGTCATTAACCTGATGGACAACATCTTGCCACAGTGAAGTGCGCTCATGCTGGTCCTGGCTGGTTATGGAGAACAGCAGGGTGTGATGTTGTAATAGGGTGGATATAATTATTTCCTCCTCTTCAGAGGAATATGCAGGGTTGCAATGATGAGACATGTCCCTGGAAGACAATAAAACAATTATTGTGAGCAAGTCTTGTGACACACTTAACATTCTAAAGTACAGATATCAATGAAATGCCATATATAGCAACCTATTGGCTGTCAGTAGATACACAATTTTAATACCACACATCAGTGCTCAGCCCACAACTGCCTGACAGTGCCTGGCACGTTCTATATATTAAACCATGTTCTGCACAGCAACAAAGTGAAACCAGTATGTAAGACTATACAACAGCACATGGCACACTGTATGTGACACAATGCACCACCTAGCCACAGGAGGTATATATGAAGCTAATGCATACAGAAATATGTAATCCATTGAAATGATTATAAAGTACAGTTACAGTATTACCAGTACACCACACTACTTGTTGATAGCAACCCCCTAAGTAACATATGTGCACATTCATCAATATAGGTGGCATACTGCTGTACTACACTATACATGTTGCTAGATATCCACTTATATCCTGTAACACACATACGACCGAGGCCATGTTACAGGCATACCCCACACACATCAGACATACCTACAAGACACAAAGGTATGGCAACCCAGATGAGCTTTACCTGTGTACCATACAGTACTGTGTGTCAGCACTTACAAAACCTTATGCCTGAGGTATGTAATGTGTCAGGACTACAGGTAACAAACAAAACAGTGTTTACAAGCAATTTGGATATACACAATACTGTGCTGTTTAGGCCTACAGCTTCAGGTAGTACTATAGTTCATACCGGATTTGTATTCACTAGTGTTAACAATTAATAAGCATACATGTACTGCTTTAGCCTACAATGGCACACTCCAGTCAACACCATGGGACTATGTCACACCGTATACCATACTGCTTTTCCTGCCTAGTAATAGCATACATATCTTTTGTGGGGATCAGAGCTAGAGCACTACATACCATGATATAAACAGTTTCCCACTAGGCTATCATGCATATACACAACGTTGACACATTCACCTACATATTCACCATCACACTCAGTCAACCTCACATAGCAATTAATGCAACATCTGCATGTGTGTGTGTATCGGGTCCTAGGTAGCTCATAGGCTATTAGGCATAGGGCCTATAGAAGCCTATCCATACGGTACCCTGCCCTTCAACACCCATGTAATTTAAGTTCATGTGCCGCTGTCATGCAGAGCCACAGAGGTGATTCCCGGGTTGTATTTCCTATCTCACATCCATTCATCATGATTATTCATGATGACTGCTAATGAGTCTTTGCTATTGATAGGTAGTTAGTTCCAGAGTATGGTATGTGTCTGAGATGAGAATGTACCACTCCAGCATGTTCTGATTTTTGACATTACAAGGTTTAGATCAGTACAGTGTGTAGCTTGTAGGGATTTTGATCTGTTTACATGGAGCATGTCCAACACCTGTGGGTTTGGCATAGCTTCGTATATTAGGCAGAGGTTGGCTCTGGGTAGGCGGTATCCGACACAGTGTAGCTGTGGTTTTGGAAGACAGTCTGCATAGGGCATCTGTTTGAGTCTGGTAATACTCTTTGTGGTGTTTTTGCCTGGCATCTACAGTTGCTGTAGATGTCTTCTGAGGTACATACCAAAAGGGCCATTGTACTCTATGATGGGTTTTATGACTGATGAGTAGAGTGGAACACTGACCTCTCATTCAATGGATGACACACCTTTTGTGATGACATGTGGACCATACACAGTTTACATGACTAGTGTGGCACTGTGATTATCAAAAGGGACACTACTGTCCACATGTGTCCCGTGGTCTCTTATCACACTTTTGGTGTTGAGTAGACTACCATCTTATGTGGTAGTTCATGGGTACAGGGTTTATAACAAAATGGATGGCAATACATTTACAACATTGAGCTTGAACGTACATATAAACATCCATTGGTGTACATATAGATTTACATGTAGGCACATATACAGACCACCTTTCATGGTGGGAATATCAATTATGCAAGGGTTGAGAGAGATACAGTTATGTAATACTTTTGCATAGTGTTGAGCAGAATGCATTGAGGGTATTCTGAGGCCATGTATCTTTAGCAGGACTCCATGTCTGGAAGACTATAAACTTAGCAAATCATACCCACAGTGTTTAAACACCACATGTCATATACCAGCACTGTATGCTGTCTTGTTTGCCACACACTACAACCTACATGAAAATATGCACATAACAGCCTTCACCAGCATATATATGTCCACCCTTCACAAACAGTTGCAGTATGTACCTTGTTCTATGCACATGTTAAGATGCTAACATATCTGACACATAAATATCTCTACATATGTGTGTGCCATACACACACAAGGTACACACTGTTGTTTGTCCGTAGACCTCACGGATGACCTGTTGGGACTTGCTACAACATGAACAGTTGTCATGTGTGCATAACAGTAATATCACAGGGAGTATTTATAGCTGCTAATGCTACATTACTATACTAGCCTGGTACAGCAGTTGCCAATGCTAAGCTACACATTATATGGCTATCATGCATGTGTTACTCTGTCACATCCAGGTTTATATAGCTGCTTGCACTACTCCCCCAGACAGCCATTGTACACAGTACTGTACAGAACATAGATGACATGATCGGATGTTTGACATTAAATGCTGAGCTACATATGTCACAGTTATGTCCCACTGCACACAGCTGCACACTAATTTGTCCATGGCAGTAGTCATGCATGGCATCAGTGCATACATACCTACCACTGCCAGATATGCATGTTTCAAAGTATTTACAGTACTCTTCATAAACATCTACTACTTGCCGGTAATCACATATCTGTTACATACCTGTTTGTCACTTTCAGGTCCATCTGTGTATGTTTTGACAATTATTTTTTTGGTGTTACTTAAGTAAAGATTGCTTTTACTTAATTCCTTTTGGTTATTAATTATGCTTTTTTTTTACTTAATTAATATATTTGTTTGCTAATTCACTCAAGCCTTTTTACTTAATTAAACTTTTGTGTTATTAAGTAATAACTAATTTTTAAATACTCCCCAAGTTCAGTGATGCGTTATCACGTGCAATGTAATGATTGCATGTGGGGATAGCAAGTACAGTCTGCTTTTATAGGTATCTGTACATGTGCATGTGATGACCTCTGCACCAATTGGTGCCCAGCATTTGGTAAATGCATACAGCCTGTTGTGTGGTAATTGCAGTACTCACTGTCATAGCAACCCAATGCTATAAATTGCTAAGTTTTGCAGGCATAGCCCTTTCAGATTTCCAGAGTGGGGCCCATGCTTGTTTGCTGTGGACACTGTTGTTTAAGTCAGGAGGTTGGTATACTTCTTATATCTGAAGCTAGAGGTGTAGACAGTGATGTACATGTACTCAGACCTGACTGTTGCCACTTCCAGTACAGAGCTATCAGTGTAGAGTTTAACTCACCCCTAGAAATGCTTACACAAGATATATGTGAGTATGTAGTTTCTTTTCTACTTATGTAATTAACTGCCATACAAAAGTAGTTATTGAGAAGTATTCTTTTGACACATGAACTGTTTGTGGACTATTATACCGTGCATATTGATGTACTCACTTCTGCAGGGTTTGTGTATTTTTATTGTTGACATTAGCACAGGAGTCTCAGGTAAACTGGACAATTCCACTACTGAGTATGCCTACCTACATCCTTGGTTGACCCTAAACACACGTATATTTATAATATGGGGGAATGCAGACATACAGAGACCATTACGTCTTATTGTGTGAGTGTTATCTTACTGGACTTAATGGATTGGTGTGTACCTGTTAGTTTATCAGGTGGTCTGTCTGCATAGTTCCCAACTGTGAACCTATCCAGATGGTAGCCAGATGTTAGCCTGTTGTTCTTTGACTCTGCAACCCACAGGTGTTTTCAGCACTGGTACAATGGCATTGTTACAGTCAGTTGCTACCAGTACATGGCTACATCCTTTGGTATTTCTGTGTTGTACTCCGACATAAGGGTATGCTTGTGGAAGTCCACACAAAGCTATTTGCAGAGTGTGTAACAGCAGATAAGCTGATATGCCTGTGTGTTTGTGCCTCTGCCAGGCCTATGAAATACTCAGATACATATTTGCTTGGAGTCAGGGATAGGTAGTTAAAAGTGAGGTACACCTTCCAACTAATAGAGGCAGTAAGTGTAGACTTGAGTGAAGCAGTGCATATGGATTAGAACTCCTTTTATGAAGTACAAGTGGTGTATACTGTTAATATTGTGATTATTCATTGTGTAATACACCACCTCTCTGACTAACGTCAGTACTTTTCAGAGGGATCAGAGGGACACAACTAAAATATGTTTCACAATCAGGAAGTATGGCCTCTGCCCTAATCAGATATGCCAGTGTTTGTCCTGCTATGATACTGTGTGGGGGTTGTAAAGTGCCTCTATAACATTATTTGCTGCTAGAATGGCTTCTTCTCTTATCACAGTCATGTAATGCAATTCCACAACAATTGCTGGTAAAGATCCACAGAACAAGCTTTGTTTTATGGCCTTCCTATTTTTCCTTTACATTCACTCATTGTATTGCATGATATATTTATTTCAGCACCAATTTATTGTATATCTGCTGCGGCTTAGTGGTACTTCAAGCAGTCAAGTGTGTCCAAGGTCTGGGGTTCGAGACTGACAGAGGTGTTTTATTTTGCTGCTGAGCAGAACAAGGGCCCTGACATACAGAGTGATTAAGGCACTTTTAAGCAGTGGTAAACGGGTTTGCATGAGTTTGCACGATGCTTAGTGATGCTAAGCTTAGCGCACACATGCGCACACTCATTCAAACCCGCTAACTAGTGCTTAAAAGTGCTTACTGCCACTAACCCCCATGCTAATTTCTTTGAAAGAAATGAAAATGGGGAGATAGGAAAGTGGTGAAAAAGGGGGCACAAAGAGGGAAAGACAGTGGGGAAACCAGCTCGGGATGTGCAGGACGGGTGTAGGGAAGGTCCATAGCTGCCCATTTCTTTACCACCAACAGCTGTGCATATGTTACAGATTTGGAGTGAAATTTGAAACCTTCCACCCCTGAGTGAGGGGTGAGAACAACAAAGTAAGTTGTACTGCCAATTCTAATTATCAGTTTACATGTCCAGCGGACATGTGTGCGAAATTTTTTTGTGGGAACAGATTGCTCTTTTTTTTTTTTTTTTTTTTTTCAGGTGAGTGTGTAATGTGAGGAAGGGGAAGTAGGTATATTTGGGAAGGTAGGTTGGGGAGGTAAACAGACAAGACAAACAAGACGCATACAGGGGCGGAGTATGACACATGGGGTGGGTGAACACAATTGACGGGGATGGATGTTTGGAAATCGCAAGCCCATGAGTCCACAGATGGTAACTGTGGGAGTGAGATTCCCACCCATGGGCAGTCACCACTGCACCTTCACAGTCCCGAGGGTGGCTGTGCTGGGCGCTGCGTAGGAGGGGCAGGCTCACCCGTGAGTCACGCCACTCTCGCCTCGAGCTGACGTAGGGGATCAGCGACTAAACTCTGGATCTCCCTACACACCATAACCCGGACCCTTTGGAGGGTGACAAGTGGCCCTTCTCCTACCACACTTGCAAGAGGGGACAAGCCCCATCCCCTGCAGTGCTTCCACCCGAAGGTGGCACAGGACCAACGGTGGAGGGTAGCCCGAGCTGGGCACCGGACCTGCTGGTGCCAGGTGCAATCGCTAGCTGAGGAGGGACAGGTGGGTCCACTGGGACCGGCCTTCCCATACGTTCTGTGATTAGGTGTGTTTAATTACAGCATAGACAACAGCATTCCAAATTAGTTGTAACAGCATGCAGTAATATTCCCATTAACCCAACACACCAAGGTTACAACAGTTGAACAGCAAGCATAACACATGCATATATTGAACGACAGTGGACATTACAACAGCATGCAGGGATGATTGGTGGCAACAGGCCACCAAGTTTGTGGTGTTTGAACAGGGCACATGCATCAAAGTAAATGCAGATATTTATAGAACAATAGGACATATGTCCCAACAAATGTTTTGAGATTAGACATACCCATTGATGTGTGGAATTGCATTGTTTATGCACATAGAGTAGAGTATAAAAAGAAACCTCCATTAACATCTTATCAGTGCTTTACCTCTACACTACATTCCTATTGAATGCAGGTGTATATCCCCTACATGTATAGTTACACTAGGCAACATGCATTAGATTGTGTAATGGGTTTGGCTAGTTCATTATATACCCGACCTATATCTGACATACTAACTGTCCAAGATGCAGATGTTACTGCTACATAGTTATATATTTTGTTTTTATTTATGTATCTACATATCTGGATGTATTCACTTGACATTTTCAGTTAAATTTCTACAGAACCCTACATTTCATGTAGCGCACTCACATTTCTGGGGAACACATTGACAAACTACTCGTGTTCCAGATTTACCTATGCATGCCAGCCATTTACCGACTGTTGAGGACTGTATATATGCTTCACAGCTACTGGCACTTCCTTCATCCACTTTATATGGGACTGCCCAACTGTGAGTTGACAACACTTAATACAACTGTACTATTTATTTAATGCAAGGGTACAACAACATTTCAAAGTAAGTGACACAGACACACTCCAAGTATTATACCTTTATTAATCACATTACACACTTTTCTACAGGCTCTCTCCTTTATTTGATATTACAGTGCATACGTAAGACCTATGCAAGACATATTATACATTTATTGATAGGTTACAACACTCTTTTTCAGGCTCGCTCACTTATTTTATATGACAGTGCATGCAGAGATAGTATTCCAGTCTTATTTTACCTTTATTAATGGGTTACTACACTCTATTTCTGGCTCTCTGACTTATTTTATATAACAGTACATGCAGAGAAATTATTCAGGGCATTTTATAGCTTTATTATTGGGCTACAACACTTTTTTCAGGCTCTCTTACATATTTTATATAACAATACATGCAGAATAATTACTAACCTGCCTGGTGGCACAGCCTTAGTAGCTTATCTGCATAGGCTTGCTGATTCGCAGCATGGACACTGCAGCTGTGAAGTAAATGAAGGGATATTGAAACATACCTATCCATTATATAGACTATATTAGCATGTCTTACATACTGCACTCCATGGCTACCTACTCAGTAGTGGGGCATCTTGCATATGATGGGCCTCCTGGATCCATTGGTTCAGTAGGTCCTGCTTCCGTCTCTTCAGGTCTGCATGGTGGTGACGGACCTGCTCACCAGTCCGAGGGACGCCTGTGGCACTGGTGAGATCATGAGCTAACCGGTTCCAAGTCTCTGCCTTATACTCCTTCCCTTGGAACTGGCCCTGCAGGAGTCGAGACTCATGACGATGGACAAGGAGCCAAACCATGTATTTTGACTCCTCAATGCCCCAGCGTTGCGCTCAAAAGCATGAACCCTCTCCAGCACCAGACATTCTAACTGCAGATGGGAGCTACAATAAGTTATGGCGAGTATTCCCGCCTATGGAGCTTAAATATGCCGCATTTCCCTCACTTTTTTGTGAGCGGCTGTTTCTGAAAATTCTCAGCTGACTGCAGACCTGCTTAGCAATGGTTAATATACCATTTATAAGTATATGCATGTTAACAGTGGATGTTTATCTTAAGCTGTCATGGCTTAGTGGTTCAGTACTTTGATTATGGTGCACAGTGTCCCAGGTTCGAACCTTGTCATTGCTTTTTATTTTACTACTGTCCAGACAGGCTAGAGGGTGTGGCTGTGTTTAGGCAACTTTGGTCTACGTTGCTCCACGTTGCCCTATGGTGTGCAGCACCGCGCAAACTTATTGCGCTGGGTAAAGCGCTGCTTAGCTTTGGGCAACTAGTTTGCGCTGGGTAAAGTGCTGCTTAGCTGTGGGCAACTTATTTGCACTGGGTAAAGTGCTGCTTAGCTATGGGCAACTAATTTGTACTGGATAAAGTTCTGCTTAGTTGTGGACAACTATATTGCGCTGGGTAAAGTGCTGTTTAGCTACGGGCATTTATATGTCAAGATCCTTCTTACATTTCCATATATACATTTTGTTCACTGATACATAGGCCATTTCAATGCTTTTTAGTAATATTTTATTCATATATGTCAGAAATGATTTCATATGCTAATTTAAAACATAAAATAGAGAGGGGAGTGGTGGGACTCCAACCGTGAATGCCTCCTCTTTGTGCGAAGGCTCTACCACTAAGTTATTGCTATTTGGATTGATTTGCATAAACATTTGTTATTATGCTCTTCAATGTCGACATTGCTAACTGCAGCTAAGTTATGGGCACACACGCGCAAATACGGGCAGCTATATCGGGAATTATAAAAAAAAAGTTTTACATTTTATAACTCTACTGGGGTTTTACTATGTGAGGGTGTGTAGTGTTGGGTATGTTGACACTTGAGCGGACTCGCTCATGTGTGTTGACATTTCACAATTCAGACACTTGCAGGGGCGTGGACCTTAGGACTGCTCGGCAGTCAGACACGCCCCCTGCCTTCCTGCACAGTCCATGTTAGACTTGGAGTGGAGACAGCATGCCCTCATGAATATGCATGGCACGCTGACGTCATACCGTTCAACAGCAGTTTCCGAGTAAGACTTATTTAGTCTTACACGGAGGATTCGTGAATCCGGGGGTGAATTTTTTTAAATTAAAAACACTTTCTTTTTTATTATAAATTATCCCTCTTATCACTGGGTTCAGCCCTGACCAAAAAATGAAGCTAAAAGATTTGTAAACATTTTTTACCATTTGAGTGAGAAACATACATATTTCCCCTAAATAAGCTATTTTCCTAATACATAAGTATTTAGCATATATGTTTTTTGTGAAATAAGTAAAACATTTTTCTGTTGAGCTAACAATTTTTTATTTATTCCAGTATCTCTCTCACTCTGTATTTATATATATATATATATATATATATATATATATATATATATATATATATATATATATATAGTTTCACTTAACAATCCCGAAATACTGAAATATCGAAATTCAGTATCTCAAGACTGTAACGCCGAAAAGATAAAAACCTGAAACCCCAAAAGTGCGAAATTCAGATTTGCAACTACCCACATACACACTCCACACAGAAACAAGCACACATACACCTTCCTCCCTACACTATAAGCCAACAAAACACACACAAACACAACAAAATAAACACATGTGCTGACACTACATATAAGCAGGAGGGCAAGCTCCCCCTGCACCCCCCACACCGCCGCTACTTATATATGCTAACTCTGAGAACGCACTAAGAGCATAAATGCACAAAAACCACCACTACATATCCTACACTCCCCTTGCACAAACACACGTCACATACATACAAATGCCATCACTCGCAACACTTACACACTCACAATCTTACCTACCTACCCTAACCCATACCTCAAAACTCCAAACACACTCACACACACTAAAATCCCTACCCAAAACCCCTAGTAAAACATCACTTATCTAAATCTCCAACTACAGCCATACCACAGATTCAACATATCTGCATTTGCCATATCCGCACTCGGTATTCTGCACTTTCACGCAAGTGCAGTTTCGACACTTTGGTCTCAAGCTACTGAAGTTGGATATTTCCATAGCTCGGGAATCTGAAGTGAAACTGTATATATATATATACATATATATATATATATATATATATATATATATATATATATATAGATTCACTTTATAATGCCGAATTCCCGAAAGATCAAATTTCATATGGCTGAAACCTATGACTGAACTTTCAGAAACTTGACTTCATAAAATAAATCCAAAAATAAACAAAGAAAAACCTTTCTCACCATTATTGCAGAGGGAGAAACCCCCCTGCTCCCCCCTCATGGGGGGCTGTTCCCCCCACACCCCCACTACTTAAATATTCCAACTCCAAGGTCGCACTTTTAGCGAGGAAAAGGGAAATCTCCCATTCCGCACTGTATGCAGATCTCTGTTCACAATGTCAAGATTCCAAAAGTTCGATCATATGGTCTTGGCCATATGAAATTCGATCTTTCGGGATTTCGGCATTGTGAAGTGTTCCCATATATATATATATATATATATATATATATATATATATATATATATATATATATATATACACACATATATGTACACACACACACACACACACACACACACACACACACACACACACACACACACACACACACAAATACACACATCTTTACTAAGAAACACTTGGAGATACTCTTTATTATACAAATGATATATATGGTACACGTCCAGGACATTAGTGTGCATACCAGATTTAAAAAAAAGGCATGAACAATTATATTTTAAAATAACCAGCTTCACTGCAGTTATAAAGTCCTGACTTGGAGGCAGATAGCAAGAAACTGAAAGGGCTGGTGATGGAGGGTGGGAGACTGTGACTGATGCTCCCTTATTTGGTGAGGGGAGAGTTGGCACAAATCATCTCTAATGCTTCTGTCTTCTGGCGGAATAGGTTTATGATGTGCAGAGAAGGGACTGCGAATGTAGTACTTGGCTTAACTAAGCTGTATAATTATGGTAGCTTTCACTGGCATATGCAGAAATGCACAGGCATTAAGGGAGGTGTTACACGAAGATTTAACTTTGATACGAATGCCTCTCAGTTTTGGGGGGGTATCAGACTATACAAGAAAACACCTGAATCCACTGTAGATTATAGTCTAGGTGGTTTATTCTCTCAATCAAACCTCAATACAGTAAGGAGTGCTGATAAGAGATTCCCCTCTAGAAGGAAGGAACCTCACAATGTGATGTGAGGTGCTACATCCATGCTGGGGTGAAGAGAATAAATGGGTGTTTATGGTGTCCAATGTATAAAGCATAACAATTCCCATTTGAAATTAAAACAACTATTACATTTAGGAAAGGTGACTGCAACTCAGTGGGGTTGGTATACTTGGCTGTCTGTAACCAGTGTCTTTCTTTTTATGTGAGGAAGATAGAGAGGAAACTTGCTAAAAGGATTTATGGGTCTATATCAGAATCGCGAATGTTCACAATGTCAAATCTGACATTGTCGACATGTAAACAGCGAAACCGCAGAACATCGAAGAGGTAAACGGAAATCTCCGTAAAGGAAGATTTCCATTTACTTCAATGTAGTGCAGTCTCAGAGTTGGAATATTTAATTAGCGGGGGTGTGGGGGTGCAAGGGGGCTTGCCTCCCTGCTTAAAGCAAGTAGGTCTATTTTTTGACTTTTTGTGATGTTTTTATTAGGTGTTCGATGTTACTGGATTTTGACAATATGGTGTAGATCATATCGTTTTTGAAGTTCAGCAACTTCGAACATCTAATATAAATCCTGATTTATGAGCATTTGTGTGATGTGAGGAAAGCCAACCCAAAGAATGCTTTATTTGGACATTCAGCAGTGTGCTGGATTTAAAAAAGTTGTTTTTCCTATATCAGAAATAGTTCCGCAAGATGACCGAGGACGTGCCTGGAAAAATAGATTAGAATACAAGGAACTCCTCTGGCAACTTAGATTGCATCCTACACTGAAACCTGGTCTTAATAACCACATTTCAATTAATCTGGTGTTAAGAATGAGAGCAGCAAAATTGTGAAATGTATATTTTATGTTTTATATTTGCTTGTATGTTTCTATTGTAGTTCAAATTTTATTTTTTATAAGATTTTAAACTGTTTTTTATAAGGTATTCTTGTACTTCCCTTTTAATGCTAGATAGTCTCATGAACCTGATTGAATGATTGTTTTAATATAGTGCAATTAGGGGCTATTTAAAAGGAATGTTCTGATGAAGTCCTGCTGGAATAACTAAAGAGCTTAACTTTTGGATGTTAAGTTTTAATAAACTCACTATTTCAGTTTCTATAGCTTTGAACTTTGACTATGTGGACTTTTTTCTTGGTTTCTGTTTTTTGAAATAAAAAAAGTGTTAGAAATCATTTCTTTCTTGTTGATATATGACTCATTTGATTGAAAGGGTTGGCCATCTAATGCTGACAGCAGCATCTAAGCTCTGAAGAAATAATTTGGACTGCAGCTTTAAAGTAAAGATGCACATTTTGTGTGCGTGTTGGGGTGGGGTTAGTGATAGAGTTAATTTAATCTGTTTATATCTCTTATTTTAGTAATACAGAGTTTCAGGATACTGTTTCCTAATTTAAATTATTTCATGTTATCAGTTTGTACATTTTATTGTGCACCTTTTTTATCAATTAGTGTGTTTGAATTTCATTTGACTACATTTGATATTATATATTATTCATTTAGAAACTTTGTGAAGTGAAGCCCCCACCTTTATGTCTAGCAGACTTTTTATTTGAGTTGCTATGACTACTGAGCACTGCCCTGTTTTGTATGTTTTTTCCCCTTTGTCATGACTTAGAAAGGTCCTTCGGTCAACTAACTTCACCTGGATAACTAATGAAAATTAATTTTAGTAAGTAAATAAATGAATGAGTTAAATAGTAAGGCTGAGAATCTAAGAAGGTCATTCATATATTCAGACTTAAAACTTACTTATGAAAGTATTAACATCAGAAAGAAAACATAGCGATGGGTTAAAATGAGTGGACTTTGAGTAATGTAGTTCACTATATTAAGAAGAAAGATATACACTGATTAGAGTGCCAGAGAAGCAGATCATGGAAAATAGAATGGAAGAAATGTTTACAAATGTATGAGAGTGTTAGAAGCATATCAACAAAAGAAGAAAAAAGGGGGGGAGAGAGAGAGAGAGCTAAGTTCCTAAAATTTCTTCTTTAAATTAGACGATAAAAAGACTCTATGAGTTCATCTGATATAAAAATTCAAACATGTACTCAAAACCATAAGAAAATGTAAGTAACCTGGTAATGATATTCAGTTGGAGAATTCATTAATAAAAAAAATTATGTTTTAACAGAATGCATTATCACTTGCAATGTTTGCCAGTATTTTGAGGTGCCTTTTAAAGAAGACAAGAAGTTTACCTTGAAACAAGCTAGAATAAATAATGAAGCTTACATTCTCAGAATGAACAAAATAAATGGATTAGCTTTTCTCTTTCCTACTTCATTTTAAACCTCCTAACCATTCCCTTATCTGCATTTTGTTGAATACTCTTATAAGTAATGAATTGTGTTGATATAGGAAGTCGGAAGCATACGAGATCTGAAATTAAAATCTATGTTTTCTATGGAGGTTTCAAGGCTATAACAAAAAGATTCTGCTTGGCAATGAAATTTGTGTGGCTGTAATTGAAGTCATAAATTCTGTGAATGCAGATTGACATGCAAAATCCACAACTACAGTAGCCTGTGAAACAACGCTTACAGGACAAATACAGTAGATAGTCGATTATCTGAAAAAACAATTATCAGAACCAGTCTTCCAAAGCTTTGGAGTAGGAAAAATCATAAAGTCTGAATATGTAAAAATTATGCATATTTGCTTGAGCATGTTTTTTGAGAATGTAGCCAGTTTGTGTATGAAAAATATTTTTTATTGTCCACTGGAATCACTGAGTGGTTGAAAAGTGTATTCCTGCAGCCAGAAAAAAAACAAGATTTTAGAAGGGTTTTTTTATCCAGTTCAATTATATGTTTGATTACCTGAACAGTTTGATTATCTGAACTACCCTAGGTCCGAATTAGTTTGGATAATCGATTCTCTACTATAGAAACAAGAATGTTTTCATATTGGCATTAAAGTAAACCAGCATCATTCTAATTACAACATAAACTCAGCTCAAATAACATCTGCAACTGGATTAATGAAACTATAGGTAAGCACTAGTATTTGAGGAACAAGGTAAAATGAAGATGGAATATAGATATTACTTCAATATGTGCAACAAAACAGGCATTTTGTGTTCATAGGATCATAGGAGGTTACTAGGCTAATGGCCCTGGGGCCCTTACAAATCTAGCCAAGAGTTTATCCCCAAAAAGAAACCTCAATCAGCACCTGTCACCCCTGTTGTTGACGTTATCTCTTCCTTCTGTATCTGCTATCTTATTTAGTGTGGGACCTGTACTTTGTTACTATAGCTTCTCTGGAAGAGAGATGAAAGCATCCTATCAAGGTACTATCCTGATGGTAGACATACTTCTCAAATGCTATCATTTACATAAAGTGCTTTAAGTTTGCCCTCAGAGCTGGACTTGCTCCTACTGCATTTATTGATTTTTTCCCCATAAATTTAGACAGGCATGTTTAAGTTTATATGCATTGTTAAATAACAGAAGTAAGACTATGCAAAAATTCCTATTTTAAAGTTAATAAGTTACAGTTGTGATGTGTTTGTACATAATAAAGCTGCTTGAACAGAATCCACAAAGACTCGTCTATTACATCCTGACTAGACAAGCGACATGGTGTCAGAACTGGGATTCCAGAAATTAATACTCGGCGCCACGAGGTGTAGAGATAACAGTGAAGGTAAATTAAGAGAAATGAGCAAGAAAAAGAGCCAGAAAAGAACCAAAGGTAATGAAAACTTGCACAACATTTTACTTTATGAAAAAAATAAAATGAAGCATTACAAGAGCACAAACAGCATTATTAAACAAGCAAGAGGCACAAAAGATTTATTAATTAAGCAAAATGTTTAAGATCAAGATATCTGATAAAATGATTATCAGAAAAGCAAAATGAGTATGTTTAATGCAAAATGAGTGTGTTTAAAGCAAAATGGGCATGTTTAGAGTAAAATGAGCACAAGAAAAGTACAATGCACATGAAAAGAGATTAAACGAGCAAAATTAATATAATAAGGGCAAAAAGGGCATATTAAGCATGGCAGGACAAGGAGACTGCATGTTTCTTGACATAGTCCTGTGTTTTGGCATAACTATACTTCATATTGTATCAAGGGCATAACTAGAGTTATTAGAAGTATCTCAAAGTGTGCAAAAGTGCTTATAGTGTGTGCTGATCACTGTGCATGTATTCCAAAGAGTTTATTTGTGTGCAAGGTGCAAGTATTTCATAAAGTACAGTCAAAGTGCAGCCATTTCGAAAAGTTTCTTGTACTGGGTATGTCTATTCGCAAAGTATCACCATTACAGAGTGTTTCTTGCACTGTAAAGGATTATCTAGCAAAGTACCACCATTTTACGGAAGTTTTAGTATGCCGTGTACTGGTTATTCACAAAGTACAGTCACGTTGAAATGTTTCTTAAAATGATGATAAATTAATTTTGCTGTACAGCAATTTCGAGAGTGTTACTGAGCCCAAGAGACTTATTTAGCGAAGTTCCATTATTCAGAGGCTTGTTGTGCCACTGGGCAAAGTTACAATTACTGGCATAAATTTCTGGCATATGTGTATCTGTGTGTATTTGCATATTTGGAAAACCCTTCACTAGTATGTGTTAATATGGCAAGAAGATTTCAAATGCCCTCACCACTTGTATTTGATCAGAATATTGCAGAGAATTGGAGAATAGTTGAGCAAGAGTATGATATTTTTATACAAGCAGCTTATTCTGACAAAGATGCATGCACCAGGGCATTCATTTTGCTAAACCTAGCTGGGTCAGAGGACATTGAAAGAGAGCATTCATTTGTGCATGCACCAGCAGTATATGAGGAATAAGGTGAAAGTTGTCATATTGTTATACAAGCTCAATCAGGGGAAAACCCAGAGAGTTTGAAGTGCAAATTCAGGGAAATGTGCAACCCCGAGACAAATATTACATTAGAGAGGAATTTGTTTTATACAAGGGATCAGAAACCAGGGGAAACTTTTGCAGGTTATATTACTGACCTGAGAAACAAAGCTAAAACATGTCAGTTTGGTGACTCAAAAAATTAGTTAATAAAGGATAGGTGTGTGTGTGGTATTAATAGTGCTGCTGTGAGAAAGATTTTACTTTGTGACCATGATTTAATGTTGAGTAAAGCCAGTGAGATTTCTGAAATCCATGAAGTGACAGAAAGGCACACAAGTATGCTTGAAAGTGACAAGAGCATGATTTCAGCAGGCTCCAGAGCAAATGTAGATAGCATGCAACATGTGGCAAAAAGAAGTAGGCTTAAGCACATGGCAGCCACAACCCCTGCTGGTTCACCATGGAAACCACATAATTTTCCAGCAAGTTCTAAGAAAGGCGCATGCTCAGTGTAGTACAAGCATGAGTTAGCAAAACCCAAATCTAGCTTTATTGTTAACTGTTGCAAATGTGGTGCCAATCATGAGTCTAAAAGGGAAAAATTGATCCATTTTCAAACGTTTTGCAAGTCAAATAATCTTCACACAGTTGCAAAGAAGGGTCACTCAAAAAAAGCAAATTGATCAAGTAGAGCCACAGCAGTCAACTTTCTATGTAGATGGTGTATCAGTAATTGGTGAAAGGGTTGACGCAGTGAATCTGTTGGCAAGGAACAAAGTATTTTATACTGTACAGATCAATGGTAAATCCACCGAACTTAAACTAGACACTGGTTCAAAGTGTAATGTTATATCAGCAAACACAGTTGCTAAGGTGAGAACTAATGAACAACTCAATGTGGCTACTAGTGTGAAACTTGTTGCTTATGGAGGTGAAGAAATTCAGACCAAAGGCTCAGCAGTGCTTTCATATTATTTGGCTAGGAACTGTTACAGCTTGTTATTCTATGTAGTCTGAAGACCTGTGCAGTCATTAGTAGGTCTCAGAGACAGTCTGCAAATGAATCTGCTTTCTTTTACCAAAGAAGTTCATCATATAAGTGCATGTCCAAGTTCCAACTTTTCTGAAGCCATTTTATCCGAGTATGCTGATGTTTTCCATGACAAGTTGGGCAAACTTCCAGTTGTGTATTCTATGGTTAGACCCAGAGGTCAGTCCAGTAATTAGATCAGTGAGGAAAGTTTCAATAGCTGTGCATGATAAAGTCAATGCTCAGTTGGATAAAATGGTGCAGCAAGGTGTCCTTTGTCCAGTTACAGAATCAGCTGAATGGGTGTCGTCAGTGGTAGCAGCCACAAAAAAGGCTTAGATGAAATCAGAACATGTACTGACCCAAGAGATTTGAACAAAGAATTAAAGAGACTGCATCATCCAACTGAAGAGGTTGCAGCCCTAATGTTGAATGCCACTGTTTTTCTGTCTTGGATGACAAAAGTTCATTTGGCAAGTGATGCTTTATCGCAAATCCTCATTACTGACCACTTTTGGTACCCTATTTGGCAGATATAGATTCCTGAGGATGCCATTTGGAATAAACCCTGCAAGTGAAGTTCTTCCAGCATGCAATGGAGCAATCTTTTTCAGTTTACCCTTGTGTCATAATAGCAGATGATTTATTGGTTTTAGGCAATGGTGAAGCAGAGCATGACAGAAACATTAAGAGAGCTCTAGCCAGAGCACATCAAGTGAACTTAAAGCTCAATCCTCTAAAGTGCAAATTCAAGCTACCAGAAGTTGCTTATGCAAGCAAATATTCTTGAGATGTCACCACCAGATGATATTCAAGCTCTACAGCATTTCCTTAGCATGGTCAACTATTTAGACAAGTTTATGCCAGACTTCAGTGAGTTGACAGCATCCTTAATAGAGCTAATGCACAAAAATGTTACATGGTCTTGGTTGGAATAGCACCAGAAGGAATTTAAAGACCTTAAGCAGAAACCTGCCACCCCACCTACATTAAGATACTATGAATAAACCAGTCAGTATTTGCATGTTCAAAGTTTCATAATTATATCTATGGTTGAGCTATTCAGATTGAAACTGGTCACCAACCTCTAGTTCCTATTCTAAAGAAGCCTATGCAATCAGCTCCAGAGAGATTACAAAGAATGATACTCAAATTGCAAAAGTACAACTGCAAAATGGTCTATATGAAAGGAAAACTACTTTATCTGGCTGATACCTTATCCAGATCACCCAGAAATACAATGGAACATCTTGATGAAGAGAATTTTGACTTTGACGTAATGGCAGTGCATAATTTTTCGACCACAAGAACTGATGAGCTGAGAGATCATGCTAAGACTGATCCAATTTTGCAAAAGCTCAACTACTTCATTAATATTGGATGGCTGTCAAAGCAATCTAGTGTACCACCTGAAGTGGAAACCTATTTCCCTTACAGAGATGAGCTGTTGATAGACGGTGGCATTATTTTCAAAGGTCCTAAAATTGTTGTTCCTGCTTCCTTACAACATGAATATATCCAGATTTTACATTGTGGTCACCCAGGTTATGAATCTACCAAAAGAAGGCTGACAGAACTAGTATTTTGGCTTCATTAGTGAAAGACATTGATCAAATGCATTCTTCTTGTTCAGTGTGGAATAGTACTAAACCGCATTTGCATACAGAACTACTTCAGCTAAGTCAATTTCCTGAACTACCTTGGTCACCAGTAACCACTGATATAGTTGAGTGGAACAATCAGCATTACTTAGTATTTGTAGACTCTTATTTGAACTACTGTTATTACCAAATCGAAACATCATGTCTCAGTCCATGGTAGTCCACATAAAGTTATTTCTGACAATGGTAATCAATTTACTTGTCTGTTGTTTCAGAAATTTGCAGGAGAATGGGACTTTGTACATGTTACTATTAGTCCAGTCAAACGGACTAGCTGAATGTTCAGCGCAGAGTGCAAAGCAATTACTTGAAAGGTCAAAGCATGACAATACTGACGTCTTTTTGAATTTCCTTAATCTCATAAACATACCCTCTGATGATGTACTTGGCTTGCCTGCTCAGAGACTTCTATCCAGGCAAACCAGAACAACATTGCCTATTAGTTCCAGTTTACTGAGGCCTAAAGCTAAAACAACAGAACCATCACAGCCCAATTATTCAAGAAGCATTCTATCCAGAAGTCCAGCTATGATAAATTAAGCAGATTTCTTTGTCCATTGAAAGAAGGAGAGACAGTGAGGATGCAAACTGTGAAAGATTTCGACTGGATTGGTCAAGTAACAGGTATATGTACCAAGCCAAAATCCTACTTCGTAGAATCTGAGAGTGTGGAGTACAGGAGAAATCACAGACATCTCCTTCCTGTACCAGAATCATTCTCGCAGCATTGTTCCGGCGATACAGACTCTAGATCTCAGAGCAATGCAGATAATGTTCCCGTTCCAGAACATGTCGTACCTTCTGATTCCATTACTGAGGATGTTCCCGATATTCCTAAGGTTAAACATTCAGCAGAGACTGTTGCAGTTGTTAAGTCTAATTCTCAGGTTTATGTCACATGATTTAGCTGCACTTCCAGACCCAGTGTGAAATACACAGTGACTTGGACATAACTGTATAGAAGTACATAGTTCTGCATAAATGGATGACAAAAAAGCTATTTGTATTATTTGCATGTCAACTGATATTCTCAGCATAGCATGATCTATTTCTCAAAGAAGAAGGATGTAGAGTGGACTGTATGTCCTGTGTCTTTGAGAAGCATATCTAGGACTGAACGTGCACATATAAATACCAGGTATGTGCTATTCCCATTGCCACTTTGAGAGTGCAGCCAGAGAGTGAGCATGTATGAATGTAATAGCTAGTTTGTATATAAGTTAACTAAGTTAAAGTTAATAAGCTTCAATCAGGATGTGTTTGTACATAATAAAGCTGCTTGAACAGAACCCACAAAGGCTTCTCTATTACATCACGACTAGACGAGTGACAAGGTTCATAGGTACTTACTAAACTTTTGATCTGTGAAGATCTATACAAACCTAGCCATATAAATGCCATAAAGGTTTTAGTCCTTACATTTTAAGTACAAATAGCCCAGAGGTGAGCATAATATTTACATGCTACTCCTATCAGTGAAGGACAAGTGTGTTAAATTTGGGGTGAATTTGTGGTTTTCCATCTATTATTTCAGAGTGAATCTGAATAATGTAAGGGAAGTAATTTGTTTTATGTTCATAGGTTCATAGGTAGGTACTAGGCTATCTGCTCGAAGGCATTTATAAGCCTAGCCAGAATGTGTTGGCTTTCACCGCCCCCTTAGATTAGTTCCCTGTGCCTCTGTCCAACAGAGCCACTGAAGTGATCCCCAGGGTAAACTTTCTGTTTCCCATTCACTCATCAAGATTTCTCTTGAAGAGTGTTAGTGAGGAGCTCTGCCTAATGTAGATTGGAATCTTGTTCCAAAGCATCGGAAGTCTCTGGGACAGAAATCTATCCCTCCAGCACATCCTATTTATTGTTGTGGTGAGGTTTAGATCCCTAGAGCATGTGGCTTGAGGGGATATGATTTTCTTTAGGTGGAGCATGTCCATCAATTCTGGGTTGGACATGGCCTTGTATGTCAGGCAGAGATCACCTCTGAATAGGTGGTATGCAACCGAGTACAGCTGGAGTTTCTTCAGTCGAGCTGCATAGGACATCTGTTTGAGGCCAGTGATCCTCTTGGTGAGGTACTTCTGTGGCCTTTCCAGCTGTTGCAGGTGTCTTGTAAGGTACATCCCAAATGGGGTGTTGTACTCTATGATGGGTCTGATAAGTGATGAGTAGAGGGGCACAATAACCTCTTTTGATCTGGATTGTGAACCCTTTTGTGATTAGGTGGGCCACATAGAAGGATTTTCTAACCACTTTGGCAATATGATTATCAAGGAGAGGTTACTATCTACTTGGGTCCCCAGATCCCTTATTACGTCTTCCGTATTTAGGGGACTACCACCTATGTAGTTGTTTGTGTGTACTTTGTTTTTTCCAAAGGGGATGACTATGCACTTTTTGGCATTTAGCTTGAGGCCATCATTTTGACATCAGGTATCTGTCTCATTGAGACCCTTTTGGAGGATGTCTATGTCAGCTGAAGAGTCAATTATAGCCCCTAGTTTGCAGTCGTCTGCGAACTTGGTCATCCATAGTCCTCCTGTGCTTGCCTGTACCTCTAAGAAGTATATGCCAAACAGGAGGGGTCCTAGGACTGAGCCCTGAGGAATGTCACCTGTATGAAAAGGAATACCAGGTACAGAAAAAAAACAGGAATAGGAGCATGAAAGCTTTGAATGTCTATAAAAGACTTAATGAGTACTCCCAAAAAGGCATCAGGATAACTCCTAACTTAAAAATTGTGGACAAATCCAAAAGTAATGAGGAAGGGACAAAGATCAAAATGAGGAACAGTTTTTAAATATTGCTCTAATTCACTTAAAATATTAGTAGAATAATACGTTTTGCATCAACATGCATTCTTTGAGCAGAATGAGGTATGAAACTCAAATGTCTGGCATTAATGAGAGGCTGTCATCCTCAGTGATTTACCAGAAAAGCAAACATTTTATAAAGGACAGGGCAAGCATGTCAGGCAAAATAAGGAGTGTTATGCATAATATGACAGGTGCGAGGTATAGCAGCTAGAAACAAAGCACACCTTTGACAGACTGTAAAACAGCTTCTAAAAGCTGTTAGAAAATTCATTCTGTGAGTGAAACTGTAACAACGTTTAAAGCTGCTTTACCTTTGCTGTTGTTGTTGGCTGGCACTGACATCCCTAGCACAGGATCTGATCTTAACAGCATTTAGGGTGTCCTTAGCAAGCTTTTGTGCAGCACCCCTAAGCAGTGTTAAGACTGGGTCTTCCATTAAGGAAGTGCTTAATGCATTTATCTTTTTATTAATTTCAGACCGTAACTGTGGTGCTGCATGCACCGCACTGGGTTACTTCTGTGATCTACTCAGTGCCACAATCCAGTCTTATAGAGACCGATATAATCAAACCCATGGCTTCAGGATGAGTCTTGTTGGCAGACTCAGTCCTTAAACCTTGCCTAATGTTTCCAAAAAAGTCACATGCATTTTTGACCTTGTGGGTATTAACACAGTTATTTTAATTTTATAAAGTCACATGAATATAAATATATATTTAAGGCATTAATTTAGTTTTGCCCACCTACCTGTTTGACAGATACTCAGAACTTTCTAACAAAGGAGATTCAAAAGTGAAATGCATGAGTTTCATTTTAATTATTTATCTCCTCGCTTGAGAATGGTGTAGTCCTCCAAATACTTTTCAGCTATGATCCCTCATAGAAACAATCAAACATATAGAAACTGTACGAGGTTAATCTAAGTGGCCAAGTAGAAACAATACAAATTGTGACAAAAATACTACACACAATAACAAATAGTGAAAAAGTTGCCGAGTGCAATAACTGTTTACAATATTTTAAGGACAAGCTACTAACAAAGTATTTTAGGGACACATTGAATATAACATTTGATATCAGATTTTAGCAATGCATGAAATAAGCCTAGACAAAATTACTGTCAAAGGAAAGAAAGCATGAAGTGAGCATTCAATTTAGAATAATAAACATGAATTACTCTGTTGGAAATATTTTATACAATCTTACAAAGATGCCTTGAAGCCATAGACAGTTTTGCAGGACTAACCTGGGGTCCCCTGAAACATTTAAAATCATTATTTTTTGCTATACAAATAATGTGCATGAATCAATTTAGTAAGCTGAAGAGTATGCAACTATTCAAACAATAAAAGCCTGCTTTTTTTTTATTCCAGACATTCCAATTGTCATGCTATGTGAATTTTTGCCTAATGTTATCCTCACTAGACAAAATTCTGAAATTAGAAATCTTGATGACTTGGTGGACAGGTAAAAACAAAGTTATGCCTTAAACTGTTAAATGCAATATTAAAAGGCAAATTCTTCATGGTGGGTTGGTGCAAATAACATTTCACAAAATATTCTTTCCCCAGGATTCAAGAAGGTTCTGTGCAAGAATAAGATATTCTTGCATGGAACCTACCGTGTCGGTGTAGAGCAGCAGCTCACCTTGCATATTCATGAAGGCGCGCTGCTCTACTCTTAAAAGGACACCGTCTGTGTGTACGAGTACAGGGGGTGTGTCTGAGAGAACTGCTCTCAGTAGACACATGCCCCCTGCACTCCATAATTGCCGTACGGCAATTGAAATATAGCGAGAGTGTCCTTGGACACCATTACTTGTCAACCGGACAAGTAATCTGGAAAAAGCCATAGGCAAATGTAAGATATTGCTCTCACAAATGTACAAAGTGGATAGAATGACAGACTTTGCATTAGCATGAAGTACACAAGGGTATGAAGTGTAAAACACAAATGTCTGTCATTGTTTCCTAATGCAGTCCCTAATGTTTTGCCACTAATCTGGCAAAAACCCACAATTGAATGAAAATGGACCAAAAATATAAGGAAATTATCTGGGCAGTCTGTGACAATCTGTACAGTTGAAAAGTATGGTGGACATTGTTAGTGTCCATGAAGCATACCTCTCAAATGCAAAGCGTGTCATGTCATCTCCGTGTTAAAAGTACAGCCCCCCACAGATAATGTTGCAGAAACCAATGTGCATACCCCTACAGTACAAAAATAAAACACAACAGTTTAAAATTTTTTTCAGTCCACAATAAAGTTTAAGTGTAGCTGAGTGGGTGTGCGCATTGTGCAGCTCAGCCTAGCTTGCACATCACAAGGAGCTAAATAGGTATATACTCCAATGCATAGCAATGCGGAAATGGTGAAGTGGTTAGAGCGTTAGCTTTGCAAGTAGTCATTCCTGGTTTAATCCCCAATAAAACCAATTAGCATTTTACATGTGAAAACAGTACATAATTTATTTTTTTAATAATTAGGTAGTAAATAACATATATTTGTTAACCAGAGTAGTGTAGTAGGTCCAGATGTGAGGTGTCAGTGTAATAAAGTTGTGAAACCCCCATATAAACACAAGTGCCCCATACAGTATAGTCACACATGAAAAAATGTAATGAAAGCACATTGGGGGGTGTCAGGGAAGGTAAACAAAACTATAATATGTCAGGAATGATGAATTAATCCCATACAGTTGATAGTCCATAAAATTAACATAAGCAATGCTAAGCATTACACAGCTATGATGACCGGGTGTAAGCATTGTGTAAATATGAATGCTAAGCAATGAGTAGCCCAGCTAAGTGGATTTGCCCATTGGTAAGCAGTGGTGAACCTGCCCCTTTAAGCACTACCAACCTCGCAGGCAGGAATACAGCTCA